>NC_081444.1:14290160-14302227 GCF_007210705.1 Tigriopus californicus | reverse complement strand
ACCCATTGGTGATTGAGGAGGCTTAATATCTAGTAAGTTATTGGAATATGGAAGCGAGTTTAACTAACCCCTTCTTTGATTGTTTTCAGATAAAAGCCATGAGTGCACGTGGAAGGAAGCAAAGATGAGAAAACTTTGAGATGAGTGGAAATCGATTTCGAGGTCTGAGTGGCTGCATTTTCGAAATGGCTCGTCCAACAGAAAATAATATTCTGGCCATCGAAGACTCAAATCAGAGGCAGTTCCCAAGCCTTTACCGTAGGAATGGAGAATTAATCCTCACAAAAAGTGGATCAACCAACACTTTCGAAGAACCTGGAGAAAGGGAACAACGGAGAAACGGACACTAGCCGGATTAGCATCTTACTCGGATCGAAAAATCTAACATGAAAATAAACCAACCAAAGGCGAGACGAGACGCTTTTGTTTGTGCGCACTGGAATGTGGACGAAGATTCGATGAATCGAGGCTCATCTCTCACCCTTTTCTTCGTGGGCTTTTTGTTCTTCACGTTTTTCATTTGAGAGCACATTCCACAAAGAGCAGTAGAGGTGGCCGGTCTTGAGGGAGCCTTCAAAGCCACAGAAATGAAATGAACAGCCTTGTAATCGAATTCGCTCCAAAACTCACTCTGTGGTTTAACCGTGATGTAGCCCTTGGGAGGTACGCTATCCACGAGGTTCTACTGAGCAACTTTGGCCCATTTTAGGATCTAAAACCATTTGAAGCCATTTCTGGTAGTTTTTTTTTTATTTAGCTGCTAATCCAAATTTGGCCTTAAAACGTGTTAAAGGACCAATACTTTTTTCTGGACAAAATTACTTCATTGTGCAGACCTGATGTTGATGGCACTCAATACTTTTTTTACGCTAAATAAATAATGTCCAAAACTTCAGCTACTACCTACTCATGTAAATCCAAGATTCTGCAAATGGCCCCCAAATGGCTCTCTACCTGGCAACGCTGTTTCCAGTAGTAGGTAATAGTCTACAGAACAAGAAAATAACATAGTGACATAGCATATCATTCTTAGTTAAGGTATTCTAGATTAGATGTCACTGCAGCAACCGTTAAAGGCAGTTTAGTTGCATAAGTTGAATATCAATGAGACGAAACTCGTAAAGTACTTTGTCCCTTCGGAGCATTCAATGTCCTTCAGTATCAGTGTTGAAATAGCTCAAAAGTAGAGCCAGCTCCAAAAGTGCTTTTGCCGGGAAACAAGAACTCCTTAATCAAAGCCATAAAAAATCGGAGTAAATCTGATTAGATATTTGATCAATTTTGTTTGCCAGATGTGCTGAATTTCATTTTCTTTACAGAAGTTTTTATTTACTCTAAATTATCATTGTGAGCGAAAACCGTTAAAAAAGACTCCTCCAAAACACGAATGTGTCCAAGTGTAACGTTTCATTTTGGAGGTATGAATTTTAAAAATGCAAATCGTTCACCGTTTTTAAAGAAGCCACATGGTCCTACAATATTTTTTTTTTCAATTTGTGCCCTTGCAAACTCACATTCTAAACCAATGATCATGTGCGGCATGGCCGTATTTTACAAAGATTTTAATTAATTCGTACTTCATCTCTTCCTAACGTAATTAAAGAATGAGTGGAGTACAATACCAAGATTGGAAGAGGAATTTACATTTGTCTAGGAGTGGGCCATAAAATGAATATGATCAATGATTCGTTCTGTGGAGTTTTGGATATATATTGGTGGACAATAAGATCATAAATTATGGGGCTTTTCATTGGTCCAAGGCATAAATCGACCATGATTTTGATACTTAAGCTATGCAAATGAAAGTAAAACATGAAAAGTGAAAAATTACGATAGGGTAAAGTTGTTTAGGTCAAAATTGCCACTTGAGCTGATTGATCAGTGATCCCAAAAATGGTTAAATGCTCGGCTTTCTAGCATTTCAGAATAAAAGAAGGCTGGTATTTTGATACTGCTTTCCTCGTCACCATTTATGTATTTGATTGAAAAGGTTTAAGTGACGTGCGAGAACTATGTATGATGCAGTCATTGGCTCTGCTTACGTTCCCCGAAAAATCAAGGCAAACGCTGTCATGCTTTTTTTGTTTGGATGGGTTAAAGTTTCATAAGGAGTAAAACACATATATTTGATTCTTTGCTATTTGACGTAATCCCCATTCGCAATAAGGCTGACTGCAAGAAAGTAACCTGAATGAGTTGTGCATGTTGCTCAAAAAGCCCTTTGATGTCTTGGCCATCTCCATGATGGATCCAATCAGGAAAGATTCTATCCGATTCAACTTTGCCCCAGACAAAATATTCCATAATATCAAGATTTGGACTGCCAGGAGCCCTAAGATGTCCGTGCCAACAAAAACAGCCATTATCTTTCAACCAGATGATTGAGCCCGACTGTGTCCTCCAAATCACCTGCTTTTCCGACAATTAGATAAAATTTTAATCAAACAGTGCCAACTATTGTGGGCAATTGCAGGAGAGGTCTCGTGGTGCTAGGCATAGGAGCGGCCAACTTTTGTAAAGAGTCCTATATTTCTGGACTGCTTGCTCTGTAAATGCTGAAACTTGGCGATGAGTTTAATGAGCTTTGTCCTCGTCAGAATATGCTCAGACACGGCATTTCCTCAATTGAATTGAGCCTAGGAGTATGAATCAGGTTTGATAAAACAACTTATTGGTTGAATTGTTGTTTGTATTTGAAACATACTTAATTCAGCAAGTCTACAATTAGAGGCCATTGGACTTGAACCATCAATGATCATATTATACTTCCATTTTTTCCACAAGAATGCTCCTAACATTTTATATTATACGTGCTTGATATTTAAAGCACCTAGAGCTTTGATGTCAAAACGAGGTAGAAGTGCTAACTAGAGATTTAAGCGTTGGTACTTGTTTAAAAGGTCAATATTTGAATCTGTCCCACGTACCACACTTTGTCATCAGTAGCTTTCAGAAGACAATCCTGGACATTGGGGATGCATCAATGCGTCCTAATTAATGTTGCCTTTTTCCTTGATATAAAGGCAAAGTAAAAGAAGGACCTTTCCGAACTAATAAGCATAAATATTCAGTGGATAAAGAACATGCCATCGATAGGTAAAAAACGGGAAAACAATGCCTCAATCAAGAGACAAATAACAACTTTTCACTTACTTCCACTTGCAGCACGAATTAAAACGACGTCTTTTCATGTCACATTTTTTCAAAGTCTTTCAAATATGATGATGTCTTCTTTTTTACACTCTTCAATTTTTCATGTTCATTTCACAAATCTTGTCCTATTCACTGTGATATCACTTTTAAATCAACTATATTATTACTTGTACCATTTTGACATTTTTCCTTTTTTTACATGAACAATGTCTGTACTCTCTATCATCTCTATACACCATCTTTTGTATGACCAAGAGTCGCAGTAAAGAAAAATGTTAGCAAGTTGTAAGAATTGCAACTTCATTGGGGTGAATTTGGCCTTTTTCCTCCCTCATCGTCGTGATTTTGGAGATTTTGGAGGAAAGCTATACTTTTCAGACCCTCGTGAGTTCACGCTCCTTGAACTTTGAGAGCTTGCCACATGGACACCCTCGTCGAGAAGTGGTCAAAACTTGAAGAAAGAAAGGAGATGAAAGGATTAAAGGTTGACGAGAAGAGCAAAAACCTCAAAATAGAACGAAACACGTTTAATCAAAATGTGAGAACCTTTTTCCCCTTAATGTACTTCGCTCAATTGTCCCGAGGCTAGCTAGTATAGTAGCCAACTCCTCATCACATGCTCAAACTTGACATTGTTGGGGATCAATGCCGCTAGAAGGGATGATATAAGAGGCCTTAAAGTAGAAAGCCCTTGCTTGTACGTATATATCAAAAAAGGTCTTTTTGGTCTTGCATCTTGGAAATGACAATGCATGACAAAACACTTCTTACCCCAAAAATGGCCTCCTCGCTACATTAGGGGACAAATATATTTCGAAGTTGTTAATAAGTTGGGAGCTTAACGCCAATTCTTATTTCAATGACACTAATTCTTACTTGATCTGTGATGGTCTTTCGACATTCAAAACCAGTCTGGAGCATTGTACTTGTACACAAACCAATTTGGGCTTGGTGTTGAATGAAAGATATTTGTAGAAAATAAATGCTTGTTCTTGATTGCAGTTCCGGCAATCAAATCATCAGAAAGTTTTGAGACTTTTTGCATGGCATTGTCCTTGCTAAATTGTGCCTTCATAAAATGTCCATGCACTGCTTGGGATATGGGACGAAAAAAGTCGCTCGAGTAAATGGCTGGAAATAGACAATGGTGACTGGCTTTCACTGTTCTAGAAGCCAAATATTGGAAATGTTACTCGTGCTATCACGACCACGAAGCCAAATTTTTTAAAACATGTGTTCACATCATCAAGAATGGGCGATTCGGTCAGATGGAAGAGATGGAAAAAAGTTGGAGGGTACAAAAGCTAAAGATATCTCCAGATGTCTTCAACCATCTCTGATTCTTGGCGCTTGCCAAGACAAAGAAAAGGTCTTTAAAGTCAACTCTTTTTTTCGACCCAAGTCGGATGAAAATCCAAACAAGTTGTTGCCAAAATAAGATGTTTTTGATGCCACTCCAAAGAAGCCAACTTTTAATGTTGTGCCAAGTCATGCCCTACTATCAGCAAGTGCATCTTCGAAGGGATAGAATGATGGATGTTATAGTCAAGCCTTGCCCATCATACGGTGAATGAGAAGCCGATCGTCGACGTTATTACGGTCGCGTTTGGAACTTTTCCTCCCGATCCTCAATCAGAAAGCCATCGACTTTCGTGAATCTTCATATCTCTATTGCAAAGATTCTCACGCCTTTGATGTTCAATCCTGAATGTACGAGAAACGATGCAAGGCTTAGTGAAACCTCAGATTGAAAGACGCCCCAGAAAACATGCCACTCATCGAGACAGCCAAATATCGTCAAACTGCAAATAAGACTGTTTTCTTCAATTCCCAGAGATCATCTCAAGATTGAGTACATAGGACAAACAACGTATTTCCGGCGTTACTGTCTACTGATCCTTTGTCTATCTTCAATAGAGGACAAAGGACGCTTGAGAGATTTCCTCCGCTAGGTGACCAAAGAGATTTGTTCATTTTCGTGTTGATATCATAAGACCTCAATGAGTCCATTCCCCTTAAGCTGGGGTGAGGATCCAAGGGCATTGTGCTTGCATACTTTCCGAGGGGTGGAACAAAGTCTGAGGAATTGGGAACACATTCCTGGCACTCGGTAACCAAAACGAAAACAAGGACCCATTTAGAAGAAGGATTGGACATGGTGTTTGACCAAGCTAGGTCAATTTCTGATGACAATATACCATTTGAAATTATGTATAAAAAGTGTAAAAATAGTTCGCAGTGCATTATAAATGTAAGGCAAAGTGTTTTGGACTGCTAATTTACGATTAGCCTGGTACTTGTTTCTTTGAAGCCTTCTCCAAAGATGCTCTGATAACAAGTGTGAGTGGCCTAACTCTAGCGGTGTCCTCTCCCCATATGTAACGTCTCCTTGACGAAACATACATAGTTGAACAAAGGAGAGTTCTAATTGTGAATGTACACTAGATGATTTTCAAACCAGAACAAAGTGTTTTATTACTTCATCGTTCAGCCCAAAAATGTAAGAGTGATGGAGTGATGTTGTGATGTTTGGAAACTGAAATGGTGAGAAGATTTATGATCTTGATAAACTGAAGAATTCTGCTTTAAACAAACCCTTTTCATGCAACCCTCAGCTCTGAAGGAAAACCTTCAAAAACCAATCTCACATACTCCATAATCATTCGACAAAGGCATCCGACAACCTTGGATTATACAGTTACTCTATCAAAGCCTCCATCTCCAGGAAAATGCCAGCGTTCATTCTCTTTTTAGATACGCAATATCGCGCCTGGTCACTCAAACTTTCCCTCATGGGCCTTTTATCGACCGTCAAAACTTCGCCCCTGAATGCCGCTACCTCGAAAAGTAAGTGTATGATCACAACTAATCACTTGCATTCAGCATTACAATATTAAAAAAACTTACCTATATCAAATGTTGGTTCAGCACAACTTTGAAATCGCGTGTTTGTGTCTATAGACTTAAGTGAGCTCATTATTTATAAACTGGAGGGGGGAACACTCGGTCCTGAAATTTTGCTCAATGCTCATGGATTTTGTTGAAGAGAGTCCCAAGTTATTTCGGCTCTAACTCCAAATTTCTCCATCTTGTGCCGCCATCTGGTAGCAATGCTTTGGCACATTCAAATCAAAATATGTTCACCCTCGCCAAATCAAGAGTCTTTTAATTCGCTCGTAGTCAATTCCATTGTCTACATCACAGACTATTTCACCTTGGCCAAAGGGCAACACAAATACCCTGAAGCAATTCTTGAGTTCCAGCAGTCTTCATTTTATTTCACTTTTCCACGGACTCCTAGCTTGGACTGCGTTGCAAATGGACGATGCGGTGCGACAAAAAAGAGATGAATGGTTGAGCCTTTCCTAGACACGGCCAGAAAAACGGCGATCTGATCGCAACGAAGGATTGGCACCTGAAATTGCCAATAAGCATCGCCCTTGACCTAACGAGAGAGGCTTCATCCCTAAAGGGTTGATAAAGAGTCTTTATTACCCCTGTCTCGCCAATTCAAGGTCATGGCGTAAGCAACCTAAGAGAAACAGACTAGTCTGTGAAAGTGCACCACCAAATGTCTTCGGCTGGATTTCTAAATCTGGTCGTTAGTAAGTGTGCTCTCGATCGTTCCCGACACATGGTGGAACTTAGACTAATACCCCAAAGGGATGTCCTATCGGCTCCCAATTCAAAGGGTCGAAATTGCGAGGAGGCTAGGGCGACGGTGACCGAATTTGTCATTGGATAGGAGGACGCAATAGAGAGCTATTTTCGAGGTTGCCCGGCAATCTAGAAGCGAACATTCCACTTTTGATTGCCCTCTTAAAGTCATGTCTGGGAGGCTAAGTATCCACAATAAATTGGGGATCGAGACTGCGAGACACAAGATTGTAACATCTGGAAGGAAGTTGCAGAACAACAATGATTTGGCTAGAATTGATGATTTTTGTTGTCCTACAAGCAACCGGATATTGAGTGTGCAAAATGGCAATATACTGTACATATATTTTGCTTGATAGATCCTTTCAAAAATTGATGCCAGGACGACACCCTTGAGCCTTCAAAAACGACTCAGAGGAAAAATATTCACTGAGAAAACGTAAACTTGCCGCAATTGCGTCGCGGGGACCCATAATCGGCATTTTGTAACGTGGAACGGAATATCTTTGTATATACGCACTATGCTTGAGTATGCTCCCTCCGTAATAATAAAATGCTTTTTTGATTTTCTGGAGTCGATCCCAAGGTCGATGGAGTCCTTAGGTCTGGAAATTCGGATCAGTTTAAGTGGTCAGGTCTGCCTTCGTTGGTAGAATTGATGACCACGTGGTCAACTTCTACAGAATCTCCGCCATGAACCTCCTTACCACGGAAGATGTGATTTAGATGGTCAGTGACGTGTGTGAAAGGGTTACCAGCTGTTTTGTGGACCAAGATGTCCGCCAGTCTTTGGCAAACTCTTGTTCCCCATCGACTTCTTTCCTCTGGAAATCGTAAAAAAGTTGATTTCCACCGAGAACACGGGATTGTCCCATTTGATTAATTCTTCGTTGTGCCACCTTTCTTGCCTTATTCTGTCATTTGAGACGACGGTATCGGTTGGCTGTGGGCCGATTTTATTTCATTTTCTTCAGTTTTTTATCAGCTTTTACTCTTGTTGACGCACTGCAACTTATATGCCATTTGCAATAAGCCAAATGGGGCTTGATCAACAGGAAAGCAAAGAGGCGGTCAGTGTTGAAGGAAAATCAACACTTCAACCAGTTTTTCTGCCCGTTTGGCAACACTCTCGACAGACTTCAGTCGTTGATTATTAGACTATGGAAGTTGACTCACTGGAAAACCAGCTAAGGGATTTGAAATGTAAATCAGGATTGTCACTCATTAACATAAGGTAATTCAAACCGATAAAAACAGGATTACGATCTCTGAAAAGGTAAATTCTTGAAGAACAGTTCCATAAAACTATTGAACTGTCTCATTTATTGCTAGGAGAAGCCATCTTCATGCATGCACGATTCATATTTCAAAGGTAAGCATGAAACAAGCCAAGCTTATTTTCCTTTTTCTTCAGGAATGAACGTGCATCTGTTTTGTCCAAATACGTACTGTACATTCTGCTCAGCTAGCTAATCTCTCAATTCACAACCCTTGTCTAGCATGTCGGCATCTGATTTCTTGATCGGAAAGAAGTAAGTGCACCCTTTCCAACCTCTCTACCAACGCTTCTCATCGAGGCTTGAGCAGAGACTGGTTCACTCGCTTAAGGGACTTCCTGCCAGTTCGGAAGAAGATCAGGAACATGTGATGGAGGATCTCGAACACCGTCACCAAACTGCAGCCCATGGTCAGACCCAGGATGCCACCCACATTGGCAATGAACCAGATCACGGGGATCCGCTGATCCCGCTTGATTTGGGTCACAGCCGGGTCCTTGATGTACACGTTGACTAAAGCCAGATTCTCTCGGGCATACGCATACATGGCACTCATAAGGGCCTGATCCTTCAGTAAGGTGGTCTGTTGGGTCTCCAAGACGTACTCATCTCCGTCCGCCGGATTCTGGCCGTCCATATACCACGAGGCCTGGCCTTTCACGCACAAACGGCTTTCGTTGCGGAAAACCAGGCTGCAAATGTTCGGGTATCGCTCTTCCAAAGTCACGTTCTTCTTGGTACGACAAGTGGACAACAGTTTTTGGTAGAGGATGCAGAATTCCGGACCCAGGGTGAACGTGTTCTGATTGGGGAACACGGACGTGGTGACGGCCATTTTGTTGGTTTGATCTTGACACGAGGAGTAGCAAGGCCGAGACACGCCTTGGCTATCCTCAGCGTGGGTGTGCGAGCCAATATCCATTAGGATCGAGTTCATGCACAATAAGCTCGTACCCGCACAAATGGCCGGATAATCATCATAAGCCAGCGTGTGGAAGAACGGCACGCATTGGCAGGTTTGAATAATCTTATGGTACGTCGCCGAGAACAAACAATTCGAAAGCCCATATCTGAAAGCAAAAACAAGTTAAGTCAACCCTGGCTTGACCTCAATGATGGGAACAAATTGGATCGGATTTACGCCCACCCAAGGTCATGGGTGAAAAATGGGATTGTCTGGTTTGGGGTCTCGCACGGGCAAAATTGGGACCTTGGAGAAATATGCTGAGTTGGTCATGATATTAGTCACTTTCGTACCAAATAAGCACTTTTACACTGGAGAAGAGGACCTGAGGAGAAAAATGGTCCCACCAATGGCATTCAATTACGCCACCAATATTAATGGCACTTAGAACTATGTTTTATGGGTATTTTTTTACGTTTCTATCGCTAGTGGCTTAGCTCACGGACTTCTAGAGACATGGACTGCAAACGGAATCAAAAATATCCTATCTCCTAAACCGCTCATCTTATTCCAAATAAGCACTTGATACGACCACAAGGTCTTGTTGAATTGATGAACTCAGCCAAGTTTGAGCCCAAACCTATGCTTAGGGTACACACGAGACATGTTCAAAGTTATGTGGTAAACTTTTTTTTTTTTTGGTTTGGTTTTTCACAGGATTTTCTAACCGCTACAGGGAATGTAATCCCCAGTACTATTAAAATGAAAGATTATAATTCGTCTATTTATTACCTTTCAATTTTTATATGCTATTTGGTCTACCAACGAATTTGAGTTGGCAGACCGAGCTAATCCTTGAATGTAGGGTTGATCTGGAATGCTATCTAAACATTTGTCCAAGTCTGACTTGAAAGATGCTACCGGATCAACAAGGCCTACGTATTCCCTACGAATATCAGAGGGAAGCAAATTAAACAATGAAGGAGCCCGAGAAAGAAGAGATGTGGACTTCATTGTTCGAACTAGCCTGGATTCTCGAAGACTTGAAGGTGCTCTCAAAACGCACATTAAGCCTCTACGGTCACTAGAATTGACCCTAAACCCTGGGTTGGGACAAAGCTCATGGATACTTTTGAAAACGTACAATATCAGATACCTTTCGTACCTTCTCTGAGTACTGTACAATCCCAACCGTTCTAACCTTTCCCAATACGAGAGCTCTCTCATTCCTGTGATGTTCCTAGTGAAACATCTTTGGACTTGCTCGACCTTTTGCAAACCTGCTGAACTCATTGGAGCCCAAATGGGTGAGGCGTATTCAAGATGTGGCTGGACAATCGACTTGTACAGAGTTAGCATCGTGATGCTATCTCTGGACTTAAACGTGCGATATATCCAACCACACATTTGAAAAGCCTTACCCACCTTCAGCTGGATATGCTCATCGAACTTTCCATTATTTTGGAGGACTACACCTAGATCTTTCATAGATGAGACCTGCTCAATATCTTTACCTCCATTATCTACGAGTGGAGTATTTAAAGGAGTTGACCCAAATGTCATTGAGCGGAATTTCATTCCGTTCAGGGCCATATTACTCTCAGTTACCCAAGAGTAGATTCGATTTAAGTCCTTTGCAAGGCTACTGGAATCTTGGCCATTCCTACCAGAAACTAACTTTGTATCGTCAGCATAAGAAGAGAGACTGGCAGTGATACTAAGCTTTTGAAGCGGGGCAACGAATATTATAAACAAGAGGGGCCCTAAGATCGAACCCTGGGGAACACCTGACTTGACATCATGTATGTCACTAAGGGATCCCTCAACCTTAACCAATTGCTTCCTACCAGAAATGAAACTTTTTAACCAATTGAGAACCCTGCCTTGGATCCCAATTTCATGGAGCCTGTTAACTAAAAGCCCATGATCTACCTTGTCAAAGGCCTTGGCAAAGTCGAGATAAACTACATCAACTGATTCATGACTCTCTAGTCCCTCAATAACCCGCTCAATATGTTCAATCAGTTGGGTAACCGTGCTAAAATGTGCTCGGAACCCATGCTGGCTAGGAGGAAGGACTTCATGAATATCAAGAAATTCAACAAGTTTGAACTTCATGATCTTCTCAAACACCTTCGCAATATTCGAAGTGAGAGAAATCGGCCTGTAATTACTGGGGAGCGACTTATCTCCCCCTTTAAAAATTGGAACAACATGAGCTAACTTTAGTGAAGATGGAAACTTGCCCTGATCCAAGATGCAGCGCATCAAGTACGAGAAAACAGGAGCGAGAACCAGTGAGCATCTCATCAGAAACTGAGATGTCACACCATCAGGACCAGGAGAGCTGGAAAGCCTCAAGTCCCTTATGGCCTCTAAAGCATCTTGATCTGTGACTACAAGATCATCTAAACGCTCAACTTGATTGACCTTGTCAATCTCAACAGACTCATCTTCAGAGCAATCAGCTGTTACTTCCGAACTCAGTGGGGTTGAAAACATACTGGAGAACTGATCTCCAAGCATGTTAGACATAGTCTCTACATTGCTAATGGCTTCCCCATCAACCTCAAAAGGCCCAACAGAGTGTTTCATTTTTCTCTCAGAGTTTGCACAAGAGAAAAACGCCTTCGGATTCGAACTCACCTCTTGAACAACTCTACTTTCCTTGTTCAACTGATCTGTCTCAATGGAGGCCTTAATTCTACCTTGGATTAAATCCAACTTTCTTTGAAGGCTAACCACAACTACCGGATTCAAAGTGCTCTGGAGCCTTTTTGCTAATTTGCAACTCCTTTTAAGCAAATGCTTCCTATACTTCGGAATTTTAGACTCTGCCCCACCTTACGCAACCCATTCAGAGATTATTAGAGTGGAACAGACGTCCTCAAAAACTAGAATAATTTTATATAAGGCTACATCAATAAAAGATTCATTTTTCAGCATTGAAATGAGATCAAGCTCCCCTAACCTTTATATAATCAACGGCCAATGTTCATCTTTGAATTTGAACTTAGCCAAACCGACCTTTTTGACCGGTTTTACTCTAGAGCACGCCAGCTTTTGTGTAATGGTC
>NC_081444.1:14277436-14289685 GCF_007210705.1 Tigriopus californicus | reverse complement strand
GACTAATGTGCAAATCATTCCTAACATATAGGCATACGCCCCCATGTGGGAATATGGGATTATCAGGGCGTATCCTATCACAACGAACTAAGTTGAAACCAACTATGGTTACTTCTTCATCTAAGACCCCTGGCCGAAGCCAGGTTTCTGTTATAGAGATGAATGCAATCTCTCTCTCAACGGCTAGTTCTTCTAAGATCTTAAACACTACATCAAATTTGAATTTTCGGCCTGCTCTTGGTCAGCTACATAAGCTTTTGACAACATAAGTTTGAAACGATCGACTTTGCATGTAAATGATCTAAAATTGACCTACCATTAATTGCAGAGATATACGTTTCTTATTTTATTACTTTAATTCGAAAAGTGGCTCAGAGTGGCTATGACCAAGAGCAGGCCGATTTGCCGGCAAGTTCGTTCGCAGTCCATATTTCTAGAAGTCCGTGGTTAGATATTTCTTACATAAGGGTAGAGGAAGTCGGTGGGTTTTCATTTTTTGACACATATGTATTGGGACACGTGTCATTGAGAATTTATATTTAGATCGAGTGAACAAGCTCCAAATTGTCATGTGAGGCGTTTATTAAATAATATTACCTGATTTACTCAGCAAAGCCAATTGAGCGATGATTTTGCCCTAAAATATAGTAATGTCTTCACTTGAAAATTCTTTTGTTATTTCTAATACTCTTCGTTGCTTTTCCAGCATGTGGTTCATTGACAATTAACCAAACATTGTGGGTACAAGCAACTAGCAGGCTCAAACAAGCCTAAATAGCTCACCTATATAACTCTTGTGGCAAATATTTGAATCTGAATTCATCGTCAAAATAGCACTTTCTTTCCGTGGGCGTAAATCTCTCTCGGGCCTCGTTGGTGGTCAAAGTTAACGTGGGCGTGACGGACAATTGGGTCACGAAGCCCGGACTAATGTCGACATCGGACAAGGCCATGATCGGCTGATCCATATGATGATGAATGGCCAACTTGAAGCCTTCCCCTCGTTGAGGTGAGAATCCATAGTCGTAGACCTAAATGAAAAGGTTGCGTTGAGTCGTATTGCACTTGTTACGCCAAAGAACATGGTCAATAACAAGAAAAGTAGATCTGTTGGGTGGTCTTGAGTGCACCATGTGACGATAGAGAGATTAAGATTGCTAGTCGTTGGTTGTTGAATTAATTAAATCATACGGGATATCAGGGGTACTTCTGATTGGTCGTGATTTATACTTTATTTCAATGGAAAATGTTACAGATAGTGGGTTGAGAATTTTACCAAAGTGAGAATAATTTTCATTGAGTCCAATAGTTGGGTCGTGTGAGGTGATTGAACAAGGACGGCAAATCGTTTTCCACACAGTTGTCTGGGATTTTTTGCTCGAATCGGCATTGTCTCCTTTTTTAGAGGCAATGCTCCAAGGAATCGCACCATGAGCAAACTCACGAAGACTTTCCAGCCAATGCCAAATGGCCTTGTCCTAGACATGTCTTGGTTCAAAAAAATTCTCCCTAATGATAACAGATTTTGGCCGGATTGTGGTGTCAACCAATGCCTTTGTAAAAAATGGGATGTTTAGACTCGGAATTTATTTCAAAGCAGAGGGTAAATAACGGTCTTCAAAGCTGTTTCAACAGCTTGCAAGATTTTTTATAAAAGAAATACTAGAACCATTGCAGGAATGAAAGCGCTCTCAAATTGAGAGGGACTCTAAAGATTAGTGCTATACTATATATTCAAAGAAAGTACCAGGTCAAGATCTCAATGTATATATGGCTTCAAGGTAAAAGGAAATCACAATAATCTGGCACTTTTTGGATGTAGCTATTGTCCCGCCATCTAAGAGCCGAGCTCTATGTTACGAAAAGAGAGGCGGATATAATCCAAAAAGGTTGGGATTGTACAGTATTCAGAGAAGGTACGAAAGGTATCTGATATTGTACATTTTCAAAAGCATTCATGAGCTTTGTCCCAACCCAGGATTTAGGGTCAATTGTAGTGACCGTAGAGGCTTAATGTGCGTTTTAAGAGCACCTTCAAGCCCTCGATAATCCAGGCTAGTTAAAACAATGAAGTCCAACTCTCTTCTTTTGGGGGTCCCTCATTGTTCAATTTGCTGCCCTCAAATATTCGAAGGGCTTATGTAGGTGTTGATCCAGTAGCAGGATTTAAGTCAGACTTGGACAAGTTTTTGACTAAAATTCCTGATCAACCTTATATTCAAAGATTAGTCAGATCAGCCAACTCCAATTCGTTGGTAGATCAAATAATATATATAAATAAAAGTCAAGTAAAATGAATAATCTTCTCGTCTTGAACTGCTGGGATTCTAATCCCGGTAGCGGCAAGGAATTCCGCAAAAAAAACAGGTAAGATGGCGTTCAAAGGGAAAGGAAGCCCAAAAAATGCGAGTAGTCTGCAAAGGGCAAATGCTTAAACAAGTGAATGCACATGTTAGCTTAACCATTCTTTAATCACAGTGAATGGAAGTGAATGCCAAATTCTTTCGGAATGATAACGAATTTGGAATTTCAAACGAGCTACTTAAAAAAAAAAAACCGGCCTTTTGATCGGTAGATGAAACCATAAGACAACATCATTTTATAACCAAGGGCTTTGAGATCAAGAAATATCTAAAACAAAATTGCAGTAATATCCAGACACTAGGTGAGCTGATGGTGCGGACCGTAGACCGTAGACAGAATGTGACCGTTTATTCTTTATTCCACAAGCCTTTTGGTCTCATTGTCTTTCTTTCCCGCTTTTTACGAGGTCAACAGGGTAATCAATCTAAATTTGGGATGAGTGGTGTCAACATGCTTGGGCGATATGGAAATTGCTCAAACATGGTCAGCCTTTGCAGAAATTAAATTTACCTAGGGCTGGGAAAAGTGGCTCCGCGTTCAATTTTGAAATCACAAACAAGTGTCTCTGTATTGTTTTAAAATCATTCATGAGCTTTGTCCCAAACTAGATTCCTGGGTCAATTCTTGCGCCAGGAGAGGCTCAACGTCTGTTTTGAGGTTCATTTTTAAGGCCTCGAGAATCCACGCTGATTACTGGAATGAAGTACCACTCTTTTCTTATTTCACGGGCTCCTTGATTGTTCAATTTTAATCCCTCTAGTATTCGCAGGGCATACGAGCGTGTTGATCCGCTGGCATCTTTTAAGTCAGACTTGGACAAAATTTTGATCCTCAACGATATATTTAAGGGCAAGCCAGATTCGCCAACCGTAGGTCGTCGGTGGAGCCGATTTTATGTGACTATGAAGTCAAGTAGGAAATACAAATCCTTCATCTTGAATTGCTGGGAATTACATTTCCCGTAGGGGTAATGAAGTCTTCAAATAGAACTACGTTACAGGCGTTTTGTTTCTAACCTTCCCAAAATGGAAACATGACGTTTGAAGCATCAAAGTCTCTTGAAAATAGCACATTACTGTGAAAGTGCAAGAGTTTTATCACGTAAAGAGAGCTAGCTCTATGTCAAAAATAATCAAAGGCAATAGAATGAACCATCTCTAGCGCAGACCATCATAGTTATCATGAGTTTAAAATTGGAATCTTGAACTTTTTAGCACCCTAACCTAAGAAATTGAAACATATTTCTTATTCGCCCAAAAAATAAAAACATTTTATAACTATATGACTGACGTTCTCTTTGTAATCAATAAACTCCAAATAAGCAAAAATCGTTTCCAAATCTCAAAAAATAAAAAATAAAAAAATGTTCAAAACATCCAAATATTTTCTAAATTATGACGCACCATGACTAACAAGGAATTTCATTTTTTAGATAGCATTCCAGATCAACCCCACATTCAAGGACTAGCTCGGTCTGCCAATTCAAATTCGTTGGTAGACCAAATATCATACAAAGGTTGAAAGGTAATAAATAGACGAATTAGAACCTTTCATTTTAATAGTACTGGGGATTACATTCCCTATAGAGGTTAGAAAAGCCGTGAAAAAACAAACAAAAAAAAAGTATCGGTTACAAACACGCGAATCATCAAACAAAACAATAAAGATTCGATAATGCGCGTTTATTCAATTGCATTTTTCTGCATTTTCCCCCAAAGAATAAATTGACTTTTTTTTATTGACGTTCTCCTGGGTGTTGAGAAAGTGTTGCAAAAATAAAAAATAAAAACACTTGATGAACATGTTTCTGTCTTTTGTCCATTTCAGTACATTTGGCTCCCTATCATTTCAAATGATTTTTTTCCTGATCGGCTTGATAATCTCGCCATTTTGCACAAACCTCATAAGATAACATTTTTTCATCTGTCAAAATCAAATTGTTTCAGTACTTGGCCAAAATCTGCAGACTCTTTGCCAATGGACCGACGTATTCTGTGGTCTGTAACAAGACCATTGGAAGCTCACCATACTGTTTTTATTCCAAGAAAATGTAAATGGTGTCTTTTGTAACCTAATGAACTCTACCCTTTTGCCTTTGGGGTCTTGCACACATTAGGTGAGCAATAATAACTACTATGATGAATTCGTAGAATTGAGTGCTTATAATGAAAGTATGTACCCCCTTTTTTTAACGTGCTTTTGCATGCCTTGCTTGCCATCCTTTTTGCTCTTTCATAATTTTGTTGATTTACGTAACATATTTGCAATTTTTTGCCCCTTCGTTTGCATTTTTGCAAATCGTAATTACATGTTTCGGTCAACACTTTTAATTTCATATACTATTCAGATAACATACGATTTTATTTTTGTTTAAAAAAAAAAATATTAAATCGCGCTACCGTCGAATTTTGGCAGATTTCAATGACTAATCAGATCTAGACATCAAGCATTACCACAAGGTGCTCTGTACAATACCTTTTTATATGACAGCCATGATCAATATTTTTTTCAATTAAAATTTGAAACTGATCATGATTTTTTTCAAATGCATCTAAATCCCAAAAACGAACTTTTGATGGATTAATCAAAACAATCAATGAAGTTGAAACTTATATCAGTTATGTAATTATATCTCAATTGCAATTGATTACATTTCAAAAATAATTGCCAAAGGTCCGATTACCTCAGTGTCCAAGAGTATGGAGAGTCCATTCTCTTTGCCCAATTGGATTCCCGGTTGAATGGTGGGCGTGAAGTTCTTCATGAGCAAGGCAAAAGGGATCTGTTCCAAGTCCCGGTTGAACGTAATCTGTGGCTTGATCAAAGTGCAAAGTCCATAGTCCGTACCGAAGAACGGAAGGAGACTCGTGAACCTCTGAGTATCTTTGGCAATTCGACGATAAGAGGCACTCAACACGAAATTTTCGCCTGTACAAAACAAAAAGGAGCAAATTATGGCAAGGCCGATCCTATTTCTACTTAAAAGGAGTTACGCCCACTTTCTGTTCCACCAAGCTAAAAGGACCTTTTTTGTTTTGTTTTAGAACAAAATCGAATTGCACGAATATAACTCGATTTCACTTGCAAGCTAGAAGCAAAGAGCAAATTGCATTATTTTTCTATTTCGAGTAAATTTGAGTGCCTGAATAACCCATAAGAAGGCGATTGTGCAAAGAATGTGGAATAACGGCTACTTTTTGCGTTTGAACCCACACAAAAGGATCTTTGGCGTTTGCCTGGTAACTTTGATTAATGAGGTTCATGGCAGTGTTAGTCCGTATTTTTGGGTCAGTAAACGACCCAAAACTAATCGTGGCAAAAACGTTTTTTTCTGGTGCCGAGAAAGAGTTGTCATGACTGATGAACTCGAACCATCATTAGATTAGTAGTTTGGTTCTGATGAAACACAGCACTAACAGATCCATCACTTCTTGACCTCTCAAGTGGTTTCAAACCATTGGTTTGTGATTGCAATTTGGAAATAGCTCCGACTTCCAAGATGCATTTTTCCTTCGTTATAAGTGGAAAAGAACGAGAGGAGAAGTCTGAACAAGCTCCAGAATGTGTGCATTAAGCGTGATTAATTGTGTTATTAAGAACATTAGATGGAATCGCTTGAGACTTCCTGTTGAAGCAGGGGAAACCAGGTTGTTGTCGAAACGAAATGGATCAAATCGCGAGCTTGTAGCTAGCTTGATCTAGTACGTACTATATTTGGGATTTAGTTTCCTTACCCATTTCTTGCACAGCCAATGTCTTGAAATACCATCCTGCTTCGGAAATGTACGTTTCATTGGCGAAGCTTTCCCATTGGATAAGATCCCGCTCATTGAAAGCCTTTTGTCTGTAGGGTGTGCTCTCACACATGAGATCGCCGAGGATGCCTTTTTTTAGCACATCTTTACTAGAAAAAATTGCTTTGACAGCCTGAAAAGAGCACACCATTTATGGGTCTGGGAGAAAATTCAATCTCATTTGATTAGCGTCTAAGAAATTTTCCTTACCCTTAACAGGTCGGGTTTCAGTGGTTTATTCGCACCAAAGTAGGCCTGTTTTAACACCGCCCTCAAGAGAGTCTCGTTCTGGGAAAGACCCACTTCGCGAAATAAAGAACTTCGACCTTGATTGATATTACATAAAGTCACGGAAGGGAAGAACACTTTTTGGAGGGAGCCCCTAAAAGAAAGATGAATTATTTAGAATCTTAAAACTCTTGATGTCTAAAAATGGCTGGCTAGAAGGTCAAAACGAGTGTACGTCATTACTGAGACTAGAATGTCTTCATTTTTTGGGCATTAAATTCTGTCTAGACTGTCTCTTTTCAAGTCTGAACTTTGGTATGGTGGCTGATCTCCATAACTTACTGCACCAGACACCCATCCCATGATGCTTATTCAGTCTGTCATTTGCAGACAAATTGCAGTTTCGGTTTCAATTTCCGCAAGTCTCAATATCGCCTGGGACAGAAGGAACAAATGTCCCCTTGAACCCTTGAAATTCCATGCACACACTGTAGTCGAAATGTTTTTATGGTAAGGGGTCTTCTTTCTCTCGTGCTCACTTTGCTATGCTAATAAAAGAGCCGCTTTCTGGGATTGAATTCCATCTCCGGAATTGTTGCTGCTATCCCGTCAAATTGGTGCAATCTGTTTTTCAATCACCGACAGTTGCAATGGTCCCATAATAGCGTTGCCTATTGCCATCCAATAGTTCTATGCCCATTTAGGTAGAAATGGAACGTGCGTTCCTTCTCAGAGAATCACAGAACTCGCATCACTTTACTTGTCACTATGTTCGATGTTACTAAAATGCGAACAAATGTGCCTCAATAGTTGAAGCAATAAGATATTGTAGAGACCCTGTCTCTCAACTGTGGCGGGACCATTTTGGCCCGATAGCTTAAAGAGTCGAGAGATGGCAGTAGACTCATTATATTTAAGGTAATAAGAACTTTTCATAGGAAAGAGAGAGTACAGAGAAAAAGGATAGAAAGAAGCGGAAAGCTGAGAGACAGGGTAGCTACAATATGAAAAAAATCATCTTCTAAATCTTAATATACGAGTACTTTGTCAATCTCATTTAGTTTAATGATGCTTCAAGTTTTTCGTGGAAGCGAAAAACTATAAAGGAATCCAGTTTAAAGCCACAAATTTACTTAAAGAGAAAACTAGTCGGTTTGGATACATTCGGGCGCTAAATTTTAACTAGATAGATGATCTCCCACTGCATTCGTTTTGTCGTGGTGAAAACTTCTTTCGAATGAAACAGGAAACTGATTCTAGATAATTAACTTCAATGCTGAAGTGCTTGATAATATTGTACAGGCTCGGTTGCTGACTCCGAAAAATATGGCGTGTTCTTGGTTTGTAACAGGCACATTGTCTGGTTTATGAAAGCATAGTAAAGCAAAGTACTTCCCATAATGGAAAATGATAGCTCGAAGGACGAAGAGTGTGAACACTTGTCTTTAACGAAAAAGTAGTGAACCATTTTATCACTATGGTCTTCCATTTTTTTGTCCAAAATCATAAGCCAGTGGCATATTCATCTGAGAATCCTCCCAATTCAGTCGCCGCCAAAGATTGGGTGATAAAAACTCACAAGAGATCCTGTGTTATGGTGTTAGTGTGAAATCTCTTCATTCTTTGATTTTTCAACATTTACAATCAATACTACCAAACATAGACATCATAGATACATCTTGATTGGTTCACTTCAAGGGCTTTTCCAAACACTTTTACCTCCTTTCTGTGGGCACTTCAAAGCCAAAAGCTTGGCCTGGACCTAAATGGCACGAAAAGCATTTCCTTCCATCAAAGGAATGGCTTGAAAGACCTTTAAGAAGCTAGTTGTTATACGGATTCGCTCAAGACTCAAATAGTAGTAGATATGGGCGCTCCTCACTTCACACCACATCTACCAGATAAAATGTTATTAACGATAAAAGGCCAAGGACACATTGGCCATCTTGGGTGCTCATCTTGGGTTTAAAATAATTCAAGCCCAAAGGTCAAAAGGCTTGTCGAAAAAAGTAAAATCTTTTTGAGTTTGGGTCGGAAATCTGCAAATTGTATTTAACGAAAGATTCTGTAGCTCTAGTAATACCACAAGCACTCTTGCTCTTGAGTGTGTCAAAAGTATCACACTTGCTGCTCATTGAACATGTTGTCTAAGTGCTCAAGGCTTTAGTTGCTAAATTGATAGCTAGCTCGGCCATGGTGTTGACAACGATAAAACCCGTTTTTCATGGGCATGATTTTGCCTCCATCAGAGCAAAATACTATAAGCAGTTGCTGAAGATCTTTTTTATGACATCCTGTTCACAAGTGGCTGGAAAATAACATTAGAGTCAATAATGAGCCGATTGCCTTTGCTTTCACTCTCTTGCTTGAAATTTACACTGTAACAGGAAAGTTTTGGCCTTATTCATATTGCCCACATTTGTTGAAAAAAGCTACCAGGTCAAAAATAAATAATGAACAAGTTATCTCACATGTCAAGCAGAGTTAAAATAGTCATTTTTTGAGGACTTTTTTTACCACCATAGGGGAGAAAAGTGTTGATATACATTTACACTTATACTTATACTAACACAAATATAAAGTACACTTGATTAAACTGTACCTTTTGATCTACTAGCAAATTAGAGCTGACAGATCTGGTTAGTCCTAGAATACAGATATTTTGGTCATAAACTTGTTCAAGTCTGACTTGAATCGTGCGAAGTCAGACTTGGACAAGGGATGAGGGAAGGCCACAATAGTAATTGAATTAAATAGATTGATGCAAATTATGAATGGTAAGGATATTCCAAGATCCCAAGATTACCATGCTTTTGCTTGAAGAAAAGATCAATCAAGCCATCACTATTCTTGGACTCGTCAAAAATGTCTTGTCTTGACCATACCGACTTTTTTATGCCTAAAACTTCTGGCAAAGAAAAGAAACGCCATTGAGTAAATAGTTGTTCCATCACTTCCGGAGAAAAGAATGATATTTGGTCGAAACATCCGCGAAACCGTATTACGCACGGAAAAGAGGTCATCGAAGGCCAACATCAAGATCCAACATAATTTGTTACAATTTAGCTTATACTCTCCGCGCAAAGTAAAGCTTGATATCAGAGGATTCGCCGCATAACAATACCCTTTTGTTTCGATATAGATTCTAGTTTATGGATGAAAGGTCCACCATGAGATACCCTTGAAAGAGTCACGGTTGTCTACATACATCAGACCCAAATTGGCCTGGCCACCAATATGCGAAAAACAATATTCAAATAGACACTTGGGAAGCCTCAGCCTAGCTCCAACAAGGTTTGACAAATTGAATCTGTCAAAAAATGGCATTGGAAGATTTTTTCAATGAATGCCCATATGGACAGGTATCTGACTCCATTTGGATCTTGGACCGAGGATCTTGATACCATATAGAATGAGTTTTGATCAAGGTATGTACAGTGTTACCTATACTCTCTAAAAACGCTAACTGTCGGTGATTTAGCCTTTGGTGTAACAAAAACGTTCAAGATTAAGCTTTACAAATCGTCCGTAGCTTTAGAACTACCATTGCAAAGTAAATGTAATTCTGTGTATAACGAAACTGCGTGCATGACAACGTTGAAGAAAGGTTTAATTTCAGCGAGGTAGAATTAGACGACCATTTCACCCGAAATACGAGTAATTGTATTTCATCATCAGGGTGGAACAAGCTTTTCGAATACCAATGCATACCTCTTGGTTTCAAAACGTAAAAACTTCAATAAACAATTAAATAGAAGTCAGAAAAACTTTTCCTTGGATCAGAATGCTTTAACGAAAACAAAGTGCATCTTAGGGCGTGATTTTTGCCTTTTAGATACAAAAACAACAACTTTTTCAAGCAAATACTTGGAAGTGGCAATTCAGTGCTTGTCTAAAAGAGATTGCCTCTCATCCTCAAGTTTCCAGACATCTTGTGCATGTGAGAATGGTTTTGAACAAAGAACATTGATGGCCAAGCCCTGCAAATTGCCAATGGAAGCTGAAGATAGCCAAGAACGAGGAGATCCTAGGTCTCACTCAATGGAAGAGATGTACAGTAGAGAGAGGCATGAATTTACAGTTGATTTGAGAAGGTCAGGCAGCCCTGAAAGGAGTGCATCAGATGCATCTGAACAATGGTGGCCAATCCAACTTTGACGGAGGAGATTCGTTCAATTGAAGCTGAAACTGACCAATGAATTGTTTTCCTGGGTATTGCCAGAATGAAATGTAATGTAGTTGGAAAATGGAATGAATACCTTACTTGCTTCATGAATCAGGAATAACTTGAGGCGCCTGTATCTGTCCAAGCCCGAATAGACCTCTATGAATCTTGGACGATGCATTGGAACTCAAACTTTTTTCTGCAGTTTCTGAGCATATAGATCCCTAGATAAAAACTGTGCTCATCTTATACCGTATCTTATTCTGGCGGAATTATTTTACACTCTTGAAATAAGTAATGATAAGTAACCAAGGTCACGTGAATAAATTTTTCAACATTGCCTCGATCATTTTCAATAGCTGTAAGTCGGTTATAATGTGATCTACTATTTGGACCACTTTCAGCGATATTTCTGCGAAAAAAATGCTTTTGACCGATTTTGTTTGGGCTAAAATTTGTATTTTCACTATTTTGATGAGAATTTGGCACCCCTGATGTAAGTCTGTACTTGACTATCCAGGGTCCCGCCTTCCATCTCATTCCTAAGACACAGACAATTGTACAACACACCTTAAATGATGAATGAGCCTATTTTATCAAACAAAACCTCATAAACAGTGACCCACTGAGTCTCCGGGAGGGACTTGATTTTTCCTTCCGTGTTGTGATCTGTGATTTCATTACCTATCTTTGACACCAGCCATCCAAACTTCAAATGATCTCACTGGCTTTCGATTACGTGGGGGAGAGAGGGGGGGGGGACGGACGGACAAGTCAAAGACCGGAGGGAATCAGAGCGTACTGCTCTTTGAAGTTTATTTGCGTCCTTATTTGCATCCTAGGCTTGGTTTTTCGCATCTTTATGTGCATCTGGAGATCCTCTTTTGTGCATAATTTTGATAACGATAGTCATGACTCATTATACTTTTTGTACTGACTTTTTCAGACATCTAACTTTCAACATATTCGAGTACTTTCTTGTTACCCTGCTTAAATATGGATACAACTAAGATTAACAAAAGTGTTGTTGACAGTCTTTCATTGGAACAAAATTTTCCAGAAAAGTGATTTCCGTCCTTTCCACGTGCGACTCTGTTAAAAAGAGGATAGGTAATTGAAGGAAGTTTTCTAAAATGCCCTTCACCTTACACATACAGATATACCACAATATATTCAAAGCTTTTACGATAAGGAAAACTTGGCTCAGAAACGACTCTACATATATAGTATGGTTATTTCGATCGAAAGAAAGTAGAAACGAGTACTTCTTCAAGCTTGTGAGGGCAATATTGAAAATCTATGGAAGCATCTGCGTCCCAAGATTCTCTAAACCGCCCAATGCACCCAGTTTCAAAGACCCTGTAGAAGGGTTTGTTTTACTCTTAAAAGCTTGAATATTCGGATATGGGTATAGGATTTAGTAAACCACCAATGTGTGGTAGGTAACCTAAGACATCAATGAATGGACACCAGAGCTCAGAGCTTACACTTCAATAAAGGATTGATTTGGGATGCTACTTAAAAATGTGTCCAAGTCAGACTTGAAGGATGCAACCGGGTCAACAAGGCCTACGTATTTCCTACGAATATTCGAGGGAAGCAAATCAAACAATGAAGGAGCCCGAGAAAGAAGAGAAGTGGACTTCATTGTTCGAACTAGCCTGGATTCTCGAGGACTTGAAGGTGCTCTCAAAACGC
>NC_081444.1:14247488-14277400 GCF_007210705.1 Tigriopus californicus | reverse complement strand
CTTTTGAAAACGTACAATATCAGATACCTTTCGTACCTTCTCTGAACACTGTACAGTCCCAACTTTTTTAGCCTCTCCCAATACGAGAGCTCTCAATCTTGTGATGTTCCTAGTGAAACATCTTTGGACTTGCTCGACCTTTTGCAAACCTGCTGAACTCATTGGAGCCCAAATGGGTGAAGCATATTCAAGATGTGGTTGAACAATCGACATGTATAAAGTTAGTTAGCATCTTGATAATATTTGTAGACCTGAAAGTCCGATATATTTATAAAACCCCTTGTTTTAAAGCTTTGATGTTGTCTTTGTGTTTCACTTCTGATTGCTATTTCCCTTCAAACCATTGGCCCCAATATTGACCCAAAGATGTTTTCAAACGTGGATATAATCTACTCCTCATTTGTATTTACTTCGGAGGAATACCCGCACCTTTTTTTAGTCTATTTAAAAAAAGAGCACCCAGATTGCGGGCGCTCGTCTCAAGAGACTTTTTCTTCTTGCCGTCGAATTTGACCCAATTTTGGCTAACAAATTGTTTCATCTAACTGGGTCACTTCATTAACTGACGCCAAGATGCAATGGAGAGAGAAAGGAATGCGTATTTACTCGAGGAAATTTATGATCACATTGTGTGTGAAAGCATGCAATATACTCAGACTCCAAACCCAAACTTTGGCGTCGTTACAAATACTATCTGGGGCCTGAAATGGGTATGTGGGCTGGTTTTTTCATCAGGCATGATACGCATGATACCCAAGTAATCCATGCTAAAGATGAGGGTCGTCAATTTGATGCATACTGATATGCTCGTAGACATCCCGAATTTTAAGTCAAAAGAGACTTGTTTCTGTAACCTAAATCAACATGGTTAGCACTAATGTTAGCTACGTGTAGAATGGCCCTCGTATCGCCAAGGAACCCAAGCTTTTTGTGTCCAGCCCTTGTCATTGTGAGAACCCAACCACTCACGTAGATTTGTTTTGATGACGTGAACGGTTTATCTCATGTAAGTTGAGACTTGGGCTCTTTTGGAGTGAGGCTTTTAGTCATTATCTAGTTTCTGAATCTTCCGTGTGCATTCCATGTAAACATCGTATCCCGTTCTCCTCGTGTTCAACCGTATCCCAGAAAACAACTTCCATATGTTATGGCCATGGCAAAATCGTCTCGAGATACCACTTGTATATATATAGTATTTCCAGTTTTCAATTGTCGGCCATCAAATGTCTTGCCAAACAGCTTCGATGAATAAGAAGTCAATGATGCTTTGATGAGAGTCTTGTCGAAGGCCATTAAGGCTCTTGTCATTAGTCTTAGACAAATGATTGTCTCAGAAGAATGAATTTGGCTCCAAAGGCTATGAGAGGGATGGGGCGGGGTCCCCAGACTAATGAATTACATCCAAACGAAAGACCCCTCACGATTAAACATGAAAACCGGAAGTCCACTCATCTTCTGGTTTATAATCGCCATTTATTTTTTTATCCTCTTGACCATCTTGCACCTAGAAACGATACCAATGTCGCTTGCGTCAAGAAAGAATGTATCTCGGAAATTTAACTCGCTGACATCGGTGCCAAGGAAGAATTAAATCATTCAACATGGAAGCAAAAAAACTAATCTGATTTTGATAATATGTCTCACGTAATTTCCCAAGAATGAAGTGAGACATTCTGACAAACGTCCTACGGAATTTGAACAGCCATTCTAGGTTCACTATGTCAGGAAAGTTTTGGGTCCCTTCATAAGTCCCACATTTTCATTTTACACGCTAAACAAGGACGATTGAGTCAAAAAAGGATAAACAAGTGACCAAGCTGCCAAAGAGAGTCGGGAAAGATATTGAGGGGAGTGGAGACCAAAGTGATTTTTTGAATCAAATAAATTGATACAAATTATGAATAGTGTTATTATTTCAATGGACACAAGACTTTCATGTCACACTGTATATAGGAAGGAATGATGCCTCACGGCGTAGAATATGAACCCTCCCTCCTTCCTTCCAATCGTTCCATGTTTCGTTCCAATTTCGATTTTCTGTCCGCCAGGAGGAGGAGGAACTCGCTCATAGTTTATGAGCCAGGAATAGTTAAAAAAATGGCAGAGCTTAATTTGGTTAGCTTTGACAAAGGCCTTTTTCCAGGCAATTTCGATTTTTGCACGTGACTCCTTTTGGAATATGCAACACCTTCAGCTCATCCAAGAACTCCTCCAAACTTGAGCTCTTCTGAGCTCATCTTTGAAGGAGGGGCAATGTGAAAGGTAAATTGTCCATAAAGAGGCACCAATTTTCTCGTTAAAGCTTTTGCTCTCGCAAGCACCCATTTTTCAAGTTCCATGCCCCATCGCGCATATTTAATCTCCCAAAGTAAATTAGGGTAAAGAATCTCAAATCCTGTTTTCAATGATAGGACATATCAAGCTTATCGAATGCATCGTCGGATATAAGCATGTTAAAGCGATAAGGCTCTTGAAAAGAGATTTGCAGTACTTAGCAGCTTTAGAAACGATTTGAGCCCCTCTTTGAAAATCAAGTGCCTATTTGAATTCAATCTCCCAAACATAAATCGATTGAATCTTACCTGGAGGTATCTTGAGTAGTTTGAACGGTCGACGATTTGAAATCCATCATCGAATTGGATAAGAAGAAAATGGACACCCCAATGGATCCCAAAACCACGCCCATCCACCCAAAGCGCAATAGCTTGCGAGAGGGTTGGGATTGTCCGAGGAACTTCCACCCGTGAAGACTTGTAGTTTCGCAAAAGTGATCAAAGGTCGAGAGGTTCCACCTGGATTCGGCAGAATTCCCCGGTGTCCTTGACATGGACACCTCGGATCGTCTCACCCGAGGGGAATTGTCATCACTGAACTTCACTGATCCACCCTTGGTGGGATTCACTTGGACTCGGGGCATGAATCCGGTTTGGGTTCCCTGATCCGTGGCAACCGTGGCCAGAGTGTCCCGTACAGTCTCTTCCATATCGTCATCAATCAAGGGCAAGTCATGCCACATCTTGGGTACGCCATTACAAATACAGGGCTTATTGTTCTCTCGGAACTGGCTCATTCGAACAGTGTCGCCTGGAACAATGTGGGAAGGTTCCATTATTGAAGTGGTTCCGCTCTAAGAACACGGTTGTGTTTTAAGCTCCTAAAATTGCTCTCTTTGATGATTCCACACCCTCAGTGAGGAACAGTAAAGCTGAGAGTTTGGTTAGATTGTCAAAACCACAAGCAAACTACATAGAAAGGATCCTATAAACCAATATTACCTAAAAGGAAAAGACCCTTCAACCTGTGGGTTTTCCTTTTTCCTTTCTTTCGGGCAATTATTGGAGCTCATCCAACGGTTCATGAGGGCTATTCAAAAAAATGAGAAAAGCGAGATTTATACATTTTCGAGCCCTCAATGGGTCTTCAAAAACTCATCTGAAGACTGTTCCAAGTGAATGAATTTTCTCCTAGCGGTGCCAAATGGGAAAAGAAGAGGAATTTTCTTCTCGAGATTAACGATCGGCCATTGAACAATGGAATAAAAAAGTGAATAGCTGGCTGATTTAAAAATGTCTCTAAAGTGAACGGAGAGAAAAGGACATGAAAACTGATGGTTTTTTTTAAATTTATTTTCGTCTGTCGATTGGTGTTTCTCTCGTTAAACATTTGTTGGTGCCACATCAACCCGAAAGGCGCAGAATTTCAATTTTTGCATCATATGAGTGTCAGAATCAAGATCAATTGCTCGAGGTGCTTCAACAAAACACCTTACAAAATTTTTGACGAAAATGTTGAAATTCTAAATGGTTGAAAAAACGGGTTTAGGCTACAATAAGCACTTTTCACACATGTCAGTATCTACGTAGCTTACCACTCGCATTCAAACCTCTGGCGTTTTGTCATTTGCACCCTGATCTGCTTCCATCTTAACGTTTTGCTCCTTGTTGGGGACCTTCTTATTTACTTCTGTGCCACATGATTAGATGCAGAATGAAATCCTCAGCCAGAGGCTTTTAACATTTTTCCAAATTTGGCTTTTCACTGGCTTTACTAACCGCTACAAGGAATGTCATCCCCCTTTACAATAAAAGATTGTTACGATACTTGGTCTACCAACGAAGCTGAATATCAAATTCAACTCGCTGTTTTCTGCCTGGGAAAGCCAGCAGAAAAAGAGAGCTACAATTGAGCTATAGTATCTCCAGTCATGGGTTTGATGCAATTAAAAATAAAGTTATTTCTAGGAAAGCAACAGAAACAGTAGCCTCCCAAAGAGAATCCATTGCTTACCATAGCATCACTATCTATTGAAAAGGTGTCCTAATGTCAAATATTGCAAAAAAAGTCTATTTCTTGTAAATAAAAGGCGGTAACTCAATGGATAACCTAGTAAATGCAGTTGTGTGCCTAGATATTGTAACAAATAAAAATGAATCAAAAAGGCTAAAATGGGCTAAAAATGATCTTTTCTTCTTGGAGCAATCACTGTTTCATTATTGCATCTTGTTTGGGCATTTTCACAGCTTTGTTGCTCATTTTGACAACAGTTTCACATTTTCTCAACTTTTTATTCGCATTTTTTTTAACTTCAGATTATCTTGGCAAGCAAGCAACTTTTTTTATTGAGGTCTGCCAACAACACAAAGAGCCTTTCTTCTCCCATCAGAGGAGATTGAAATCCGGCCTTAGGAGCAAGGCTAGTTCGCAATTAAGAATAAGACAATACGCTCTGGTAAGTAGAGTGTAAACCATTTTTCATGTTGAGAAACACCGTTTTGATGATTCCTTTGTATTGTATTACCAATCCCAGCAACTTTAGGGAAGTGAAACTTCTTCAATTTAGTCATATCTAGTTCATGCAAAATCTGCCAAAAACTGAAGGTTTTCTTTATTGATAGAAGAGAAGGGGTCTCATAATAGCCAATTCAAAAGAATTCAATAATTCAAATTCATGTGTTTAACCTTTAGACGTTAGGGGCAAATTGATCAGCTTTCGAATTTCTCTTTTTTTGCTTTTTAACATTGCTCACGCTCAACTTTCATTTTAACTGTGCTCATCTTTTGGCGGAATTAAAGGAACAATTTTACCACCTTGGTGTACTGGACGTATTTTCATCTAAAAATAAGGCTTAAAGAAAAGTAGAATTTGCCAAACTTAGATCGAGGACCAAGAGTTCAAAGAGTGTAAGAGGTCATTTAAGCTCTTAGCATGCTCAAAACTACAAAACGACCGCTATCTAAAAAAGGTCTTTCCAGTTAAAAGCTAGGGCTGAAAATTCTGAATCTCTCTTTCAAGACTGACTAATTAACCCCAGCGGATTCAGTGAAGCGTTGAAGCCTCTGACAACCAAACTTTTTTATTCATAGAACCGGATTACTGTCGATTACAGAAAAGTAAAAGTCACCAGTACCAATCAAGTGGTCCTCAATTAGACAAAGAACGCTTGTTGAAAATTGAAGTTGATAATGCAACTATGATGTCGATGAAAACTCGTGTTGGCCACATGGTTCAGATTTCAGCATAAAACGCCTGTTTCTATGGTTTTGAACACCAAAACACCTGTCCCGTTCAAGTTAAAAGGAGCCCTCCAACTAGTTCAGCAAAGTCAACGTTTCTCATTATCAATTTATTGTCCAACTCCAAATGTGCCAACATTGCATTGTAGAGACCAATTGGCCAACAAAATTCTTCCACAAATGCTCTCATGCTCAGCTACTCCAAAACCAAAACTTATTTATCATGTTACTCCTTCACACGACCTCTGAAAAATGACACTCAATTTCCTTGCAACTCGACGTCCATAAATAATCTAATAACAAGACTAGGGAGCAAATCTAAGGACCAGTCTAATAAATTTGAGTTATGTCTGGCACATTGGCAATTTCAAAGCCCCCTAAGGTCAAGTTTTTCTTTGGAAAAGCACCTACTGTAGGTCCCTGTTTCCTCGGCCTTTCCAACTACTTTCCTCGAGGCTATGGCCATCCTTCTCTCTCAACTTACGTCCACTCAAGCCTTGGATCCAAAGGCCGTCCATCCTAATGGTAAAAAAGGCTAATCGAAACTATTTGTTGACAACTGACACGAGTCCGTCAAGGCTTGAGAACTGAGGCCATCGGACCACCTCTAAACTAGTTTCACAATACTCATTTTGCATTTGATCATGGTCGATCAACGTGACTCTTTTTTGGGGGGTGGGGAACTTGCAATGTAGAGGTCGTCGTTCAGACCAGTTCCACTCAATCCGCTCGAAATCTCACATCTTTAGGGCAAAATGCAGTCTTAAAGTCACCCAGACCACGATTCCACCGGTCTGCATCTCGATCCCTTGGGATAATGGTTGACTAGACTTTCTAGAGGCTTGCCATAAATCTTCGTGACTAGCCCAAACTTTCTTGGACACGGTGTGAATCATGAGATTGGGCCTCAAAGGAACACTTCTTTTGTCCTTAAAAAGGACCTCTGCTTAGGCAAGTTGGTATGTATAAAACTTCTAACTCAAGGATTAAAAGAGCAGATATTGAGAACGAGAATGATTCCCTTGTCATCTCTAAAGCCATGCTTTTTTTCCTGAAACAGTCAAGTGCGAATGGGAAAAGTAGATTCGAGTCAGAGACGACGAGCATCTATCTAGATTTCCGATCCTCTCCATCAGACTTCACGTGAAGGGAACATCTTGGAGGATCAGGGGAGCACATACGTACCATTCGATGGACTCTCTTTAGACGGTCATATCGAGCACGCCCATTGCATTCATTTGATCCAGATTGCTACTTTCTTTCACCTGCCTATTCTAGACGGAAGAAGGTTTGAAATTAAACTCCTTTCCAATTATGAAAAGCTGTTCCTAGACATTCATTCGAAAACCTTAAGTAATTGGTTCCAACATTTTAGAAATAGAGATAAATCTGAAGCTAAGAGCCTGGGATGAAAACAAAATGACCCCAAAAAGAATGCATTTTGCGCCGTTCTTCATTTTTGCAACATGTTTCTTTTCCGAGATCTCCAAAAGTTCCGTCCCCAAAAGTTGTGTCTCTCATGTCAATCCGACTGTTTTCGTGGGAAGATGCTACGTCAAATCCCGGATTTGGTGGTGATTTCACCAATCCAGGAGATTAAGTGCCCTTGGAAGCTTATTATGGGGCTCTTCATCTCGTGCTCTCATTCAAAACTTTCTTGCTTATGCACGTAAGAGTTCGAAAATAGGATCGACTATTCCTCCAATGTTACTATATCTCCGAAAATATGAAGAGGTTCGATGGGACAGATACATCAAACAATGAAACTCTAATACGAGTCAGTTGATTATACTTCTTCATTGTATCTAAAGTCTTTATTGCGAGAATATCTCATTATTTTTTACAATATTTGTGTTAGCATGTATTAAGTCTTGGCCCATTCTGGGTTCAAGGAGTGCCATTCCAAGCGATGATCCACTTGGGGGGGTAGACTTGGGATCGAACCCATGAACCCGAGCTTAGCTTGGTCGCGCGTTCACCAACTGCGCTAGACCCCATCTCTATGTCTTCTCTTTGACTCCACCAAAGAGTTTATTTCTGTGTTTGTAGTTACGGCACATTAGTTGAATTCTTTGCTATTTGCGTTTAGTCCGCCGTTTATCAAATCTTATTCTTGGTAAAACAGATCTCTAATAGGAAACTATGTGGAATACTTCATCTTGTAAAAAGTGGCCAATGGTCATGCCAAGTTCCTAAACCAATGGACCAACTTTGCTTTTGCAAGACGCGTGTTTCTTACCCCGGATCTTTTCTAGTAGACACATTTGAGGCTGTCTAGATCAATGTAGTTATTGGCAAACCAGTCGAACTATGTAGGCTATGTTGGGAGAGAGTGATATTTTTGGTCCGCCTGCTTTTAACTTATTTCGTTTACGTACGTTAAGAGGAACCAAAATGGTTTTAGAGTCATTTCAGCATTTTGGTTTCGGGTGCATGCAAGACTCATGCAGCTTGTGTTTTTTTTTCGACTTGTCAGGAACGAAATAACTTGATGTTTTTTTCCGTTTTGATAAGGAAATATGGTTCAAGTGATTTTGAATAATTTTGATAAAACTCTTATCGCACAAGAATAATCATTCCATTCTTGACAGTCTGCCTCAATTTGAATAGTGGCTAGCTCATAGAAACTAAAAGAGCACAGCATTGGGAATGTTTTGGGTAGCCTAAGGAAGAACTGCTTGTCAGTCTTTCCAAAAGCGTCTCTTTGATAAGCCAACTTTTCCCAATTTCCTTGCAAAAAACTGAAAGCTGTTGAGAAAACTTGGTTTTGGAGCCCTTAATCTTAAACAACGGTCCCTTCGGGACACTGAATAAAAGAGTAAGTGGTCTCTCAAATGCACCCTGAGGATGGATGCAGTTTTGTCTGGAATAGTGTTTTATAGGGCAAATTTAATGGCCCATAAAAACAACCATTCCAAAAAAAGGGCGTGGACAACGAAAGACGAAACCGCAATCAATCAATGAGTAAGTTCCAGTTCAAGAGAAATGTTTGCCCCTCTAAGTACCAATTACCATTAATAAGAATTTAAAACCTCGGCAAATTACTTTCAATGTGGCTAAACAACATTGCTCACCTGACATTATGTGGAAAAAACTGAAGGTTGAAGAAAAACTGTAAAAGGAACAGACTGGATTTCGAACAATAGGGAATAAAATGTTCCCACACTCAAACAGGAGAGCAAATACAAATACAGATCAGGAAGGCAACTGACAGCTGTTTCTAAGGTGTGCCCTGGAACACTATTCAAGACGGCAGATGTTTCGAGCAAAGCATTTAAAGTATTTGAGAAGTGCACCAAGAGGTTTTCGCACTTCGTAGATGGATTTTTGACGCCGAATATTCAAGCTTGAATGGCATTGAGATCATCAAAGGAATAAAATTTGGCGATCATGCAAAATTTGAAACCTAATTTTCTATCAATCAAGCTTCAGGTTTTTTTGATGGAACACTATTATTTTTGGCAATAAATCTAAAGGCCTAAAGGTAAAGTCAATGTCTGCACATCAACTCATATTCAATCTTCACATTTCTTCAATTTCGGTTCCACCGACATAAGTGGTTATAAACATTGATTTTCATTCTGTTCCTAGAGGTCTCGTGTATTAATTGGAAATACAACAAAGACCACTTAAAAAGCTACATCTGATGTGGAACACTTCCGATAGAAAGCAACATGAAGCGAAAATGAACGGAGACGGTGAATCACTCCTCATTAATCAACAAGACGAGGAGCACATGTTCCCTCTGAAATGCGGTCCAAGAATGTAATGACATCTATAAATACAAAAATTCTCGAAAATTTCCATTTGTCATGGACCATGTCATTTCAATAGAGCCCTTAAACAGAATGACGGAAATGACCACTACGAAAAAATATGTTGTCCTCAGATTGTTTGGACGAGCTTTAAAGCCAGAAAGTCAATCTGAAACACTGAAATCAAGTAGCCGAGTTTCTGGAATGATACTTGATGATAATTATAATATTTTGAACGCTTGAACTACCGTGTAACAAGTGATGCTTCCGTCAATCTGTAATCATGTTGTTGATGATCATCCTTTATTTAATGGCTACTTTGATCGTTCTAGGTATCAGCGATCATTTGCCGTGATGGTGGGTGTATAACATAAACCAGCTCAACTTGATCTTGGAGGTGGCCCTAAACCATATGATTGGTTAAAGGTAAAGGAGTAAATAAGACTAACAAAAGCATTTTGCTAGAATTCTTGAACGCATTTGGCCTTTTAGGGTGGAGGTGCCTAAGTGGATTTTCTGTGTTTGTTTTTCTTCTATCCGCTTTCTATCCAATATGCTCGGAATTGGTTGGTGGAATCCTGCAGATATTTGGAAAATAGCATAGGAACATGGACTACCCATTAAATGTCCATTTTGCGGTGTCGTGGCCTCAAGCTTTATACCATTAGGCCTTTGACTCAGTCAGGCGGATGATGGTGGCAAATTAGCCCTTTTATGAGACATTTAATACCACTTATAAGCTATGAATGGTTGGAAAAGGGGTTAATGTTGATGATCAACCTTTATTCAACCAAAAATGGTCTTTGTATGCATTTTTTCACAAGAGGGCGTTCCCCATCTATTCATGTTCTCATTGTTAGTAGTCCATATTTAGGTCAACGTCACGTCACTTTCCATTGAAAAAAGAAAATGGTCGGTGGTATGCATGTTGCTGCATAGTCTGGGTGTCTTAATGGTTTTTGAGACCCACACTGAGAAAGGTCATATAATCTAATGTTCTTTGAGCACGATGCTCATCATTGAGGTAACATGATGAATGGCAAGATAAGTCCAGAGCGTTCTTGCTTCGTGCAATCCCATTGGTATGTTCAACTGAGTCAAGTTTAAAAATACTTATTATCGTGTGCTATTTTTTTTTATTGACAACTATCATCCTTTTTTAAGGGTATGTTTTGAAAACTTTTATGAATATTGTGCGAGAGGATGTCATTTTTCCGCAAAATAATGGTTAGAAAATGAGAACGCCTTAACTGGTTTTCTTCCTCTTTGGATTATTAGACACAAAAGATGATCAGCATCAAACATTCCGTGAGTTGCACTTACAGAAACAGAAGTCGAAAAAATGATATTCGTTAGCGTAAGAAAGGAAAACGTGCAAGAAAACTCTAAAGCGGTGAAGGCAACTTAAAATTATTTGCCGAAGTAAAATGAATTTGATTTTTTGATTGTTTTTAGTGGCTAAAAATTGGTCTTATGTTTTGCTTCCACGAAGCTATTGCCCATTGACTTTATTAATAAAACAGGTTTTCTTGCTCTGAAGAATAGGTTTTAAAGCCTTAAGATTTGTCATCATATGTAGTCCTACGATAACTTGACCAAAGTACGAATATTAAATGATCGTGCCATCTTTTATAGATGATGCTAAGGCACGAGTGTTAAGGCTTGAATACATACATGTCCGATAGGCAGTGTAAAGTCCGTATGAGACTGATACTCGGTAGGCAGGTGTACTTAAGGTATAGGCTGTTCCCTAGGGAGAGGGCGAGGTGAAGAATCGAAGTGGGAACCTCTTTCATGTTAGGAAATTTCACTCTCCCCTGCACATTGTCTTCTGCCTGCTCAAGGTTACCCATTGCTCCCCGAGACTTACACTAACGGCACCTTGGAGAGAAGATCCTTGCCTTGTTAGCGTTGACCCTTAGAACCCTACCCCGCCTTCATTAACTCCCTTTTTGTCTCGATGCTTTTTTCGGAAAAGGCCAAGTGCTTTGTTTATTCTCCAGGTTTTTAGGGTGAGCGTCCTGGAATTATGCGTGCCATCTTTTTGTGGCTAAAAAATACAACCCCATTGTTATCGCCCCCAAGGTTCTTGTTGATGTATGGGGTGTTCCAAAAGTAATGGACCACCTACAAATCTCATATGTTCTATTATCTTAAAATGTGCATCTATGTAAAAATCAAAAAATGATTATTGGTACACAAACTGAAGGTTGCCATTAAGTGTTTATGTAATTTGATTTCAAATCAGTATTTTTTGAATCAGATCTATTGCAAGGAGATTGTTCAAAAACGATGTCTGAGCGAACTGCCCACTAGGATAGAGCTCATGTTGGTCACTCTGTGGAGGCCCAATAAATGCTCGCAATGGAGTTGAACGAATTTCTGGGACAAATGCGTGAAGTCTGGCTAAATCCCTCAGAATTTTTCGTCGCTTGAAATTCAATTGCCATTCATAAATGAGTTGGTACTCAAGTTTCTCACTGCTAGAAATTTCGGACCTCGTAAAAAGCTCCTTGAATGATTTGGTCTTAAATTCATTCATCCATGAAATGAAAACTGGTTTGTACAATATCTAAAATAATTTAAAGATGTTACGGACTGAAATCTCTTGTTGATCCAGAAGCAACTTTCAAGTCAGACTTGGCCATTTTTTTAGCGAGCATTCCAGATCAGATAAGACCTACAAACATACATGGACCAGCTCGGTCTGCTAGCTGGTAGACCAAATATCATGTAAAGATTAGCAATTAAAATCGAAAGATGGACGAAATTTGATGTTCACTTCAATTGTACTGGCTATTACATTCTCTGTAGCGGTTAGTAAGGCCCGCTAAAAAAGGAACCAATAAATAAAAATGAAAACATTGAAAAATTACGTTTAGTATTGTGATCGCAAATCCAACTTTTATCAATGGTCCATTTTTTTGGGATCACCCCATGCAGTATGCCACTAACATAATTGTATTTACTTTGCTGCATTTCTATTGATCTTGTCTACGTTGCAGAAGGAAAATGAGGGAATTCTTGGGTCGAACTGAGTGCATATTTGTTGGTCGTGATCTCGAGACTAGCGCGTCTCTACTTGAGACGAGCTCGAGTGGGCCTCTTCGTAATAGTGCTGAGACGATTCAGCGAGACTGCCTTTATTTCCAATGTCACATTGTGACACTAGACATGACGCCAAGTGATTGGAATATCGACTACACCTAATTGGACTCCAAGGGCAGCGAACAACCAATATTGATTGCGGCCTTTGTGAACGAGAGTTCCTATAGTAATGTTATCTTAATATAGGACATGGGATGAAATGATTAACAAAACCGAGAGTTCTCAAATTGGGATCCGGCAAGTGATTACTCACTTTTTGTAGTGGGGACATCTTCGAAGGGTTCCGCCTTTCATAACAAGAACTACCAAGGACATAAGAACCACAAAGATTTCTGTGCCCATGATCTTAAGAAACATTTTTGGCACCTTGTACACTGGATGGCCATGAAGTCCAATTAAATTTCTATAGTACTAATAATAAGAAATAAGATTGAAATAATTCAAAGAGCTCTTGGGTAGATTTGAGCATTGCAGCTATCGGGCAAGTATTAGTTGCCATATCATTCGTAACAAATCGAGCATACAGTACAAAAATCTATCAAAAAGTCGAGAAATGTTATCATCTATTACTAGTGCTGGGGCTAGTCCGGACGCAAGTCCGAGTGCACTCGAGTCTTTTTTTCTTTTTTGGAGAAATTGGCCGGACTCGAGTCCAGACTCGCCATAAAAATATTCATTTTTCCTAAAATTTAGCAAGACGAGTCTTTTTGCTAAACCTGACTATACAGCAAAAGACTCGAGTCCGGCAAAAGGTCAAAATATCAAAGGACTCACCCCAGCACTATCTATTACGATCCAAGTGGATTGTGCAAGAAGACAGTTCGTTTATTTTCCCTCACAGATACCATCTTTGTTATGTTTACTTGAAAATAAACCTTTTTAGGGTCAGTTCTAGTGACCGTTCAGGTGTTGTGAGAGCACATTCAAGCCTCAAGAAACCCGGCTAATTGGATCAACAATAAAGTCCTCGACTCCATTCTGTTTGCTGGCCTGCTTCATTGTTATGTTTGTTGTCCTTTGATATTGGTAGGGAATGCATAGCGTTTAACCGTCAACAGATTTAATCTCAGGCTTAGTAGTCAAGTTTTTGAACAAACCTCTGAAAACATTTTTCTGCTATAGGGCCAGGCTAAATAATGATGAAATGAAGATAGAAAAAAACGACCTTTTTTATCTCTCATCAATACAATTGTTGTCCTTTGATATTGGTAGGGAATACATAGCGTTTAACCGTCAACAGATTTAATCTCAGGCTTAGTAGTCAAATTTTTGAACAAACCTCTGAAAACATTTTTCCGCTCTAGGGCCAGGCTAAATAATGATGAAATGAAGATAGAAAAAACGACTTTTTTATCTCTCATCAAGTACTACTGAGAATTACGTTCTGAGTACTGATTATTAGGTACTCAAGACATCAATAATCTTTTTCATCAACTTCCTTTGCTCCTGTTTTCTGTTCCTCTGTTGCCCCATCCTCCCTGAAGTTTCCCAAAAGTGAGCGCCTAATTTCGACAACAGTAATACTTGATGGCTTGTCTTAAAATTACATTCCATACATAAAAAAACAGAGTTTGTAAAATATATATCCATTTAAAATTCTTGTACTCAGTTGAACATTGTTCCATACTTGAACATTTGCGAGAAGACTCTTTTCAGGTGCACATCGTTTCCTGCTTTAGTCATAGTAAAGAAACGCACTTTGAGTAATTTCATGCTTGGCCAAAGGGCAAGGATGAACAAGGATACAATGTGTGAGCCTATCAAACAATAGTTGTGTGATGACGTCAGAATATATTTTCGGGAGTTTATTTCTGCTTCCGATCATTAAAATTCCTGGCGAAAAGATTGCATTACAATTCCGAGTTATTCATTCTCAAAAGGAAGACCATCTAACTCCTTACTTAGTATGTAAAAGCCCACCATTTATACTCGATCATGTCAATTCACATGAAACTGCGCATCAGGTCCGACAGGGTAACTCAATCCCATCCGAATAGAGTTTTCTCAATGAAAATCCCAGAAAGATTTCCAAATCTAAACCAAACCGACTTCAATTTCTTTCCTTCTATTTGAATCCGAATCCTGCCATTGGTTGTTTAATCTACGGCCTTTAGATACATAGGAATAACAAAGGAATATAAAAATCGCATCTCCTGAACCATTCATCTTAGCCAAAGTTACCATGTAGGATGATCAAAAGATCTTGCCAAATGAATTAGCTTGGCCGAATTTGAATTCTAAATCTGCAATAGAGAAAACACGGTAGGTATCCAACGACTGCAAAAAGCTCCAATCTTCTGCCTCTTCTAGGGCAACTATATAAGCTCTTAACGCTTTAAATTTGGAATGAATCGGGTTTTTCCCCATTACATTCAAAAAAAGAAACTTGCCTTCAACTGGAAAGATCTGAATTTCATATCTGATGAACGAAGTAAGAATATATATTCCGCGATGGGCCGGTCTCTCCCCAAGTAGACTTCCTTTGGGAGAGCGTTGAAGAATGTTGGTGGTGTCTAACGGTCCAGTTACACGACACATATTTTCACACAATGTGTCTTTAAAACTGCGACTCACAGCTCAATTCGAGCCTCACAGGCTCACAGTTTGAACTTGGAACTTGCTCCAACTTGCTGCGATCTGTGAGAGACTTTGTTGCTTCGTCGGAAGAATCGCTCCAAGCAAGATCAAGCGCGACCAAACCGAGACAATATCAATGAGTAAGAGGGCAAGTTTGCTCTTTTCTTCGGGGTCAAATTTGTCAATCAACAGCTTAAAAACAAAATACAATTCGATTAGAAAACTAAAAAGGGAATTTCAGCATCAAAATGCAAAAAAATAATCCTCAGAGAAGAATTGTAGCAAGACAAATTTGGTCGCCCTACGAGGCAAGGAGCAACTCCATGAAATCCATTTTTTGCGCCATTTACAACAAATGGAACCGTTCGAAAAAGGGATGTAATGACTCATCCACATTGACCTAACATCACATGAATGATATTTTTTGATTCCAATTGATTCTGAATCAGGTTCATATCTTCTTAAATGGTAATTCGCATTGAACAAATGTTTCCACCAATCCCACGCCCACTCAACTAATTCACTTGGTGCAGCTGAAATACACAAGGCGACAACGAGTACAATAGATTGTGGTTGATTAAAATCATTGCTGATAATTGGAATCATTACTTCATTCTGACACGAAAAATGTTTTTACTAATTCTTGCACCCCTCCAAGTTTCCAGTTTTTAGAAACACTGACCCCTTCATCCAGAACAAAAATAAACTTCGATGAAAACTACTTGGGACGTGTAAATGGCAAGAGGGTTGGTCTGTGAGGTGTGAATGGCTACTTCGTCGAATTTATGTGATGAAATTTGTGTCGTGTAACTGGATAATAAGGCTGTTACCCCGAGTTGCCATTCATGAATTTAAAGAAAGTAGCTGAGAAAGGAAGAGGGCTTGCCCGAGTCCTCAGAACCTGGCAGCTTCAAATTCAGGGTCGTTGCAAGGGGTGAGCTGGTTCATGGAGTAAGACAGTTGTGGAGTGGATATTTTTTGCTCCATCCGATCCAAATCCGATTTCTTTTTCCAGCTTAGTTGAGTTCAATCCACGAAAAAGGTTCAGTCTTGTCCTCATGCAAAAACGTTTTGCCCAATTATTGTTATGAAACGACAAGATTACGCTCAAGTGATTGGAAATTGTCATTGATAAAATATTTTTATATTTATAAATGTAAATGTAAAGTTTCTCGCAGGAACGTTTCTATTTTGTCTTAGAGATCTAGTGATCCTGGATGCATTTAGCGTTTCTAATTCTTCTATCCTCGTTGCCGAAGCTACTCAATATAAAACCCGGAGAGGCTGCCATTCTTGATACATTCATTCTTGTTTATAAAACACATGGGCGGCGACAATCTGGCCATGAAATCCGTTCTAACTACGTTTACTTTCTTTTCATATTTACGTTGCATCTGAGAGCTGCTAACAATTCAACAACAGACAACAACTCCAAAAAGACAAGCAAGTCACAGGGCGTTCAACAAGCTGAGGTCGGCAAGAAATTGATCTTTTGAGAGGATTCTTAAAATGCTGGGCCAAAATGTGCATTTCAAAAAGCCACGTTAAAATATACCAGCATGTTGAATAGTAAATGACAACTGGCTCTGAAATGGACGACACCAACTTGAAAAACGTCTTTTAGCCCATTTCATAATCTAGGATTCTTTGAAGACCATTGGACAAAACTGCGTAACTTTAATCTGCATGGGAAGTTTCTCAAAGGAATAATTTTAGCCCTCATATACGGAGATTCACCGCCCTTTGGAAGAGAGACACTTCCAGCCCTCTAAGCCGAGGTTAACCTGAAATTGAAGGTCTCTCTTCTCAAACCCAGATCCAAAACTTTCTCTTCCAATTATTTCAACATTCAGAAAACCCGGTGGTAATATGTTAACAACCGACATTCTTTTACCTCTTGGGCATCATGGTGAGGGAAAATGACAAAGACTAACCATTAATGAAGGTCTGGCGAAAACGAAATACTCGGTCATTTGGATGAAGGATTATATATATGATCGTTTGCACTTAGCTCCCTTCCACAATTTTACTTACATTACCTTTCTAATACTCGATATGCTCATGGCAAGGTGACTTGAGGGGAACAAACAATAAACAAATGACATTTTTCTAGGGATGGTATTGTTGCTAAATAATGACCTCAATCTTTCTTCATTTTATTATTTATGCATAGTTAAGGTTAAAGGGTTGTCAATGATGTCCCTCAATTCAATGGCACCAAAAATGGACATTCTTAGTTTCGTTTATGGTTATCTTCTTTGAGTGAGACGCACCATGCTTTGGAATAAACTTCCTTTCTCGTATTCAATACAATTGTTTTCGAAAATGCGACTGCGCTTTTGAAATGCATTTCTTCAGATGTTCCTTATGGATGGTTCCTTTTATGCCATGCGCTTTTGTAACCAGGTTTGCAACATCTGGTAGCGAGGGGTGAATTGACACTTTGTAGATCTTGTTCAATAGTCAAATCCAGTCTTGGGTAAACAAGGACTAGCAAATTGAATTAAAAAAAACGGAGTTAAAAAGTACTGGAAATGCAGTGATTAAGAACGGTAAACGGATAATTTGTGGTTGCTAGAGCACTGAGCTCATACTACACGTTAGTACAACGAACAACCAAGACTTTTTAAAGCTTAATGCTGGCCGATAGTTATTTATCACTATGCCTCGCAAAAATGGTAACTAAAAGCAAAAAAATTGCCCAAAAGGTAGACAAATCACTCATAAAAAGGTGAAAAACCGTAAAATTTGTTTAATAAATGATTCTTTTAAATATGTTAGAAGCGCGCTCAAAAGGTTATATTTCCTCACTTGTTGAGAGCCAAAGTCACAAATTGTTCGGCGTGCCGCTCTAAAGTTTAAGAAATGCCAAACAAAGAAGCAATCCACGTCGATCGAAATATGAAAATCGTCCACAGCTCAACATTTAGTGGCTCCAAATGCCTGGTCAAGAAATAAAAAGTATTATGCGAAACTTATACGAAACAGCCGCAATTTGCAAAACTTACCATTTGTGATTTTAATAAATGATTAACGATTATATGCTTGTTCAAAAATTTGACTCGTTCTTTTGAAGAACACATAAAACTCTGCCATTCGTTCAGTTCTCTCACAAGCTTTATGAGGTTGAAAATGGGCCGGAAGTCTGTGCAATTTGTTTGCTTAAAAGGACCGGTACAAAGTTTTAAACATTCCAAAAAGGGCATGGTTATCATTCCATATTGATGGAACCATTGTTCGTCGCTCATCGCCCTATCAGGGATACCGTAACTGGCTTATTGAGAGTCCTATTCACATGATTTTGTTAGAACTTCCAATGAAATCATCAAATGCTGTTCATTTCATCCAATCGAAACAATTGTAATCCAGAAAAGATAGCAAATTCCAGAAACTGGTCGTTGTATGCTTCTTATTATTATAATCACGCTCAATTTTGCCTTGAACAGTTTTTCCTACGTCAAAACGAATTGTTTCACATATTACAGATTCCAACTCAAAAATGTGTCATTACTCTCGAAAACATGTGGTGAGAAAATGGTACGTGACAGCAAGATGTGTCTACACGAACGTGGTCTAAAGGCAGCATTAGTACGACGAAAGATCTGTGTACTCGCACATTCAAAAGAAACATTTTCATCCGGGTGATCCATTTCCTTTTATGGGAGCTCTCATCATTCACATTGCTCCACTTATCTGCCTTTTGGTCCGGACACAATTTACCTTTGAGTGGGTAACAATTTCAAAAGAAAGATTGAAGAGGAGCTTAGACCCAATTGAGTTATATTGCTTACACCAAATACCAATGAATAGGATCAGATTTGATTACTCGACACGGGGGGGGAAAGGCCTTATAATGTTTCTAGAGAAATGCCCGAACACATCTTTGCACTTTTCTAGCTTGCATAATCACAAGGAACTATTTCACTTTTATTACTTGATGGATTTCCAGCGTAGATTTCAAACTTGCGTAACTAAAAACAAAAGCAATTTAACAAGTATAACTTTTAGAAACCTTTTTGAAGAAATTTTGGAGCACTTTCAACCAATACTGAGTTATATGAATATTAATTGTGCTGTTGTCATGTATTTTAGCTCCGGTTATATTTCAACTCAAATTCCCTAGTTTTTACGAATCTAGGTTCTAGAAATCCACAGGGCAAAAAAAATCAATGCTATTCCTTTTGGTTTCACGAGCTAGAAAACAGCCACGATGTTTGGGTATTTCTATCCAAAATAAAAATGGCATTTCAACCACTGTGTCGAATAATCAATCGACATTGAGACCCTGTTATAGTTATTATGGCTAGTTATTATCCCTCGTTCATACCGCGATATTCTAATTAGCAACAACGTAATGACTTTCAGTTGCTTTCCAAAAGTGTTTTTTTAAATTCCAGTTTAAAAGGAAACGCTCATGTGTCTCCATTATATACTACCAGCGCACTATTCTTGCCATTGCAGGAAAGAGGATGGTTACTTTTTCACCCATCGTTGATTTTTGTTGCTAATTTCGTAAATGTAAACTGTCTTTACCTGATACTCAACACTGAAAGAGCAATTATTCGTCCAAAAAACTTTCGTTAGATATTCATTTCAATCAACATGGTTCATAGTTTTCATGAGAAATCATATATAGGACACTAAAGTACTTTTAAACAGAAGATTTTCAATTGTTAGTACGGCTTCTCAGTTATTGATTGCCTTTTAGGTTCACCAAAGCTTTGATAAATGATATCCCTTCTTTCATTTGGACCCAATTCTTTCCAATTCCATACTTGATCTAATTTGACCACTACCCTAATTCAAGTTTAATACGATAAACCTTTGAAAACTCCACCAAAGAATAAACCTCATCAAAGTGATCATTCATTCTTCTAGAAGATATTGTTCGGTAGGTAACATCAGCTTTATTAGTTTATAAAACTACTCAAATGTCGTTCGTTGCTCTCCACCATTTTATCTACCAAGCCTTTTCATGTGAAAGAATGGGATAGTTCTAAATGTGTAAATGGTTGAATTCCACTTGAAAATGCCTCAAATGTGGGATGAACGAGCAATTTTACGACATTTGTGACAAAAACAAGATGATTTTTTTTCTTTGTTTGACAAATCTGTAACTGTAAAGAAGTGCAGAAAGATCAGGCTTGAACCAGTTACCACGTCATCAAGATTGGTTTTGTCAAGTCATGATGTATATGAGTGTACTTTCTTTGTTTGTGGTTATTGTGGGGAAATGGATCCTAGGCAATCAAACTATGACATTGACAGTAAAAGGACAATGTCTGAGTGGCAATACAAAAGAAATGTTTCTTAGCGTCCTTTCCAAAATCCACTCACCCGATGAATGTCGATCCTTCTCCAAGCACTCCATTGTCCATTGATCAGCCTCGAAAAGCGACTTTTCTATGCACTCTAGACAACTATTTGAATGGAATTGATCACAAAATTTGTCCTGTTCATTGAACTTGAGGCTCAATCAGAGAGCAAAAAATGGTGTGGTCCCAACCACGTTGTTCCTTTTTTCCACCAATAACCCAAGGAACCGTCAAGCCACTCACTATGAGTTTGAAGCGGAGGAGTGCACTACCACGAAGCATGGCCTCGAAAACCCGGAGGCTAAAAGGGAACAACGAAGAACGAACCTCTCTATCTTGCGCTTCACACGAGAGGCAGGAAATTGGGTAGACCTACGTAGTTTACAATGTTCGTTCATCCTAGTGTTGCCGAGAAGAAAGAGCGAACCAAGAAGCACTCAAACTGTTCGTCTGATGCCGACCATCCAAGGTTTCGCGTAAGCTCGGCAACGGACTACGTACTTCTAGGCTTTTGATCGGTATTTGAATGCGTGTGAAAGGAAATCCAGGCCTTGGAGCTTGATATATGTAGGTTTTCTTGCGTATACGTATACAGTATATTTAGTACGTACATTGGTCAGTGTTTGGGGCTTTAAAAGTCTTTCCAGTTTCCAAACACACATAATAGTCAGATTGGATCAGTTCAATTTTTGATTGTTCTCCTGCTCTTGTGTGGCATCTAGCTAAAGCTTGTATTCAACAAGAAATTAACACATGACTGTAAAGCCACTTGAACCAGAGTTTGAAGACAAAGAAAGGAACAGTTCCAAATGTTTGGACGATGAAATGCTCATTTTCATCGTGTATCTTAATTATCAACAAAATGTAGAAATGCAATACTGTATATTAGACAAAGCCAGTACATGAACCCATTACTAATGAGCCCACACTTTTTACGTCGGACTTTTTTGAAATTCCATTCACACACATATCTCGATGGTTAGCTAATACAAAGACTCTGCAACGGGAGAGTATCGTCGATCAGCTAGCCCTCAGCGTATCAGTTTTCTAAGTCACACAACTTCAAGTAAGCACACTATCTAATGTTTCTTCCCAAGTTGGTTTTCATTAAAAGGATAGCGTAAGTCGCCACTTCTCATGTACGTGTTCGTTTTTTCTCACACAAGGGAACAACAATAATATATAATCTTAATGATGTGAAGTCTATATGCTACAAAGGATGAGAACAAATCCATCTGGTCTGATGGTTTCTCATGTGAGACCATGTCTGTCCATCAAACAAATTTACTCGTCGTCCAGACACATCATCGAAATCAAATGATATTTCTTTAAATTTCAATACTCCTCAATCGCCCTCATTGACGTTGGAGTGGAACCATGGAAATACAAAAAAAAATACAAAATACAACTTTCTTAAGGTGCTTTGGGCTTCAGATTTGCAATGCCTTCTCCAGCGTTCTCCACAGTGGCCTTAAACCTATAATTGGCCTCATTTTCGATGAAAGAGGCCGATTGATCATAACTTTTCCAATTGGATTGAGATTGGGTGAGAAAGAGCCTTTTTTGCTGTTGTGATTGTTATAGCATATCAGACTAGAGCTGTGTATCGGATTCGGATCGGATTGACCAACAATTTTTGGATTCGGATTCGGATGCGGAAAAAAACTCGGATTCGGTCGGATTGGGTTCGGATTCGATCCAAGTCCAAAATTGCAAGATAAACTAAATGAATGTAAATTTGTTTTAGGAATGGTTTATTTCACAACTCTCAAAATGTGAGGGAAATCAAAGAACATCAAAATTAAAATCTGTAAATGGATCTACTACCTTAAAAGTTATCACAATTGTGTGGCAACCCCACACAAATAAAGAAACCCAAAATTTCAGAAAATACGAAAAAGATCAAAATATTGGCTGTCCATACAGTCAATATTAGGAAAAAGGAAATTTCAATACCTCGCCATATCAAACCTGTAAATTAACAATTTTTGCACCATTTTGATAACATAATTATATGCAATTGTTCTACAATTGAAGCATGGGACATAGTGACAAGTTATGCTATTCAATTAGGACTACAAAAAAATGACATTATTGCAACAGGAAAATTATATTTTGACTAAGAAAATTCCACTCAATGTCATCATTTTAAAACGTTTAAGTGGCAAAAAAGCACATTTAGTTAAAGTTAAATAAGTTACTTTAAAGTCAATTGGGTGAACAAATCAGATTTGGATCAGACTTTGCAAAATATTTCGGATGATAGTCGGATTAAACAAATATATCTCGGATTCAGATTCAGATCCGAGAAATTTTCGGATTTGGATTCGTTCGGATTGGGCAGAGCTCTCGGATTCGGATTCGTTCGGATTGGGCAGAGCTCTCGGATTCGGATTCGGATTGAGCAGAAAAATTCGGATTCGGATTCGGTCGGATTGGGAAAAACTTCTCGGATTCGGAGACCCTGTCGGATCCGATGCACAGCACCATAACAGACCTTGACCGGTTTGACGTAGATGGCTCTGCCTCTACATCCTAAAGAAAACTTGCTAGGTGTAATATTTGGGTCAATTCTAGGCTGCTCTTTTGCCTTTTTCCATACCATTTGTACTTAGTGCACTTCAGCTCTCTAACACCCAAAAAGTGTTGTTGGTTTTTTTTCAACGTCCTGGCCTTAGTTTTGACTTCGACATCATTTTGAAACTAAACAGCGGCTCAAAATGAATTGACATATAGGCGTCAACTATCGTATCATCTATGCAAAAGCCAATTCCACAACTAACCAAGCTATACTATTCTTGCAAATATTTGCGCTTGTGAGGGCGCCATGTACTGATGGCATTTCAATATCAATTTTACATCCATTTTTTCTGGAAGCTGTGCCTCAAGTAAATGACAATTGGTCAGTGCCACATGAGATGGAACGGAGTTTTATATAAACATTGCCTTGCAATTGATCAAATAATACATGAAATCAAAAGTTCCCAGTAGCGGTAAGGAAGTCGGCAAATAAATTGTTCGAGACATTTTGATTTTCAATATTCGTCCAGGCTACCTTTGTTGTCCAATGGTTCACACTCATCAGAATGTTTTCGTGGCAATGCAGGGCATTGACAGAGTGATCTAAGGGTTGGGAAGTAGCCCAATACAGGGACTCGAGAAAGTTCCTGTATGTACTGTACATGTATGTAGTGTCCTTGCTCGATACAAAAACATTCCTCAAACCATGACTTTGGGCAACTTTGGACAACTATTGCGCTCGGCACATTTCCCTTCTTTTTCGTCAACATTTGATCGGTAGACTGACCTGGGAATGAAAATAAATGGAAGAACCTCTGGTTACCCCAGACCACTTGCCATTAGTCTTCAGCTTGACAATATCTCTCCTCAAAGGCAAACTTCAGAGCGGGCTCTTTTATGTTCTAGGTTAAAAGTTGCTTGCCCCCTTGATGGGATGGTTTTTGTGCTAGAGCCAACTTTAAATCGAATCTCACAGTCTCTCGTAATGCAGTTTCCTTTTCTGGTAAGTCTAGCGACAAATTTGCGGATTTATTGTTCTTTTCTCACGACGATCTAGAAAATCACTATCTTAACCACTTTCAGAACTGCAGTGGCCTAGAGGTTCGTACTGACCTCGCCCTGACCTTTTCCACCGAGTCTCAGACACGTTCAAATGAAAGCGTGGAAATCCAAAGAGTCTTAGCTGGAGCCGTTTTCTTTTGATTTTTATTTGAATCCCTCTGTAACTTGATCAGTAAGGATGTGCAAAAAGTTCATGAAGATATGGTCAATTATGCAAATAACAGTGCGTTAGTGCGTTAAAAATTGTCGATAAATATGCAAAAAAAACATGCAGAAAGACGTTTAAAATGCTATGCTTGTTGAAATCACAAGGGATACAAAGGACTAAGTGCAGGAAAACAGGCCGAAAAAAAGGAGCAAAGCCTGCAATTGACTAGCCAAACTCTGGCTTACTACTTCATAAGGTAATCTATGTCTCATCAAACCTTGTCAACGCCATTTCCAACAATTTTTGGGGAAGTAATACATTGGCCAACTTATCTGCACAATTTGAAGGGAAAAATAACTATGTAGCTGGAACAACAGAAAAATTGCCCCACATTAATATCAAGATCACTCTTAAGAGATGGGTATGAGAACTATTGCTTTGCGAGAATGCTATGCTCTGCAGTTTGATCAAAGAAGGGGGCAGTTTTGTCAATTTTTCCAACAGTAGTGATCGCAGATGCGCAAATGTAAGACCCCAAACAATAGGGCTTGTCAAGTGAACGCGTTCATGAACAACTGACGTTATTCCATGGAGTAAAATCAAAGACAACATGCCCAGCCAAACCGCACTGTGCATGCATTGAATTTTGACATTTATTTAATTTTCCCTGCTTGTCTAGGCAAATAGCATCGTAGTATTGAGCCAATTTGATAGTGCGGTCACCGAATTACACCAAACATGTTCATTTTGTTAGGTTGTGTTACGTTCCTCACTCAAAATCATTCGATTATAGAAAATTCAATGGACGGATTGCTCGAGTTGATTGTGATGTTTGTTCGTTCACCCTCCCAAAAATGCCCAAAATGAGGGTGCCGGACCACATTTTTCCTTGAATATCCTTCACTGACATGCCCTATTAAAAGAAAATTTGACGAAAATTTGATGAAAAATGTGTTCCTAGTGGGAAATCTATAAGCAATCAAGAGAGAATGTTGCGAACCCGACTCGTCACGATGTAAATCCAGCTTAAGGCGACCCCATTTTAGGGAAAATTTTGAAATCTTATTCTGATGTAAATAATGAAATCTCTGGGCCCCATGATATAGAAATTTGGCCACCCTGCGGACTCTAGTGTGAGATTTGGTAATACTTGGTGGAGGGTTTTTGAGGGCACCCATATGTATTGTCCTACAAAACAAAACACATCATAAATCTCAGAGTAGAAGATTCAAAGCATTTATAGGTCAGGTGCTTATGAGTGGAAAAGAGCAAAGTCTTTCTTTACAATTCTTCTCAATGCTTGAACGACTCCAAAAACTTAGAAAATAAATGTAGTGTAAAATTGGGAACTCTGATAACATACTCCAATGATACTCCAGTGATACTCCTGTAAGAGAATTATTTTGATTTTTTTGAGTTTCCAAGATTTAAAGAGTTGAATGTGGAAAGACTAAAGAACGAAAATATATCATGTTGACAATTAAAACAAAGTGGCTTGATAATATCCAATCTTATTTCAACACATGTGCACCTTTTTTTGACCTCAAAAATTGGAACCCCTCTAAAGTAAAAAAATTCTGTTTCCCAGAAATTTCAGAATTGACTTGTCAAACTCCGGCTTGCTCAAGAATTTCGTATTGCTTTAATCTATGCCTCACGAAGCCTTGCGGTTTTTTTTCTTAATTGTGCTGGGTCGTTTATTCGTTCATTTGCTTTCACAAATTTAGGGGAAAATTGACAAAACACTCCCCAGGACGTCAGTACTTTCTTTACTCCGCTTCCTCAGCAGCCTCGCACTTTGAACAACAGCATTAGAGAACGTAATAAGTAGAGACGACCAAAATATGAATTATACGTTTTATGTCCTAAAGCAGGTTTCTTGGCATATCAAGCATATTTCATACTTTTTTGCCTATTTCTACGCACAGTTTGACTTTGGCCCCTCAAAAATATAGGTAGTTTTCGACAATTTGAGACAATACAGCTGAGTGGCTGAAAATGTAGCGGAAAAAGGCAAGGCAAAAAACCCTCTCTCTCGATCCCGGGGGTTCAATTCCCGCCGTCAGAAGGTCAAGTTTCTGAGGATACGTGGCTATTGTAGTTTCCTAGTGAAAAAGAGGTCTCCAGTTTGATTTTCCCCCTTAACCATTCTTCGCCAGACTTTTAAATGTTAGCAGCATCCACAGACAAAGAAACAATCTGAAAGTGCCATTGCCTTTTGGAAAAAATGGAAAATATGATGGCCAGCTTCGCTTGCCCACAAGGCTCAACCCGGAAAGTGTCATCAAAAACCAACATGCTTGTGACCAAACTGAGCTGATGACAATTTGATAGTTTTATTATCAACACACAGGTCCAATAAACTTAACTGAAGGTACAAATACAAGCACATAATAAAGTAATGGGATTCGGGTTTGGTTGAGTGAACCAAATGTCCCTTTTGTTGCTTTCAAAACCGTTCTTTCCGCCCACAGCCATTATTTTATTATGGCGATCTTAGGACCATCCAATTCAAGTTTATATAACTACAAACGGTCCTGAAAAATATACATACACATATACATACTTTGCGCTGATTTGCCATCCATTCGGTTTTTCAAGTTCAAAACATTTTCTTGATTGAAATGCAAATTTTCGTTTTCAGAGTATCTCTTTTTTTGTATTGTATTTTGACTAGCCTTTATGCATATTTTTGCCATAAAATGTACTTTTTCAGCATATTTTGGGTGTCTCTAGTAATATGGAATGGTTTTCAAAGGTGTAGGTGATTCCATAACTATAAATACCTTGCCATAAGCGGCAATAAGTGTCATGGGTCGTTTGGACAGTCTTGGACGGCTAGGGCTAGTTTGGGGCCGTTACATGTTTTATTTTCTACATGTGGTCTAAATCATGAATGAAATAGTTTTAAATCCAAACATGGGCGCCTAGGTGCACATTTCATTCAAGAAAAATATCACCTGGATAAAAATGTTATATGCTTCAAGTGTTTGTTAAATCGAAAGAACTGATTGCTGAATTGAGTTGAGTTTTGCCGCTCGCGATAGAACGAACCAAAGACGATTAGGTCAGTTGAAAACACCACTTTAGACTCAAAGATTTGGCTGGCAAACAAGTAATTGATATTTCTTGAATATATTTTAGAAATTGGCATCTAGGAGCCTTTGTTTTGATGCAAAACTATAACATTCATGACTCAGGGCATGGTCAAATGGCCCAGTAAGGTATTTATGGAATTACTTACACCTTTGAAAACCATTTCGTATTAAATACATTGCTTGTTTTGCAATTTTTTCCGCCAGTCGTTTGAAGAGGCCAACCTTTGCTCTTTTGCTTCGGATCTATTTTTAAGTTGTGGGAGAACAACCAGATGTCGCAGGCGTCATATGGTGCCACTTTGCAATCCAGCCCATTGGACCTTGCTGCAGTGATGGTCTGGGACAGAATAACCACCTGAGGTAAGACCATAATCTTGTTTCTCCGCAGTTTTGTTTCCCTTGGACAAAAGAGTTGCCTATAAGATAGGAGAAGCTCAATGGACTGTCTTGGTTTGAAAAAGTTGTCACAAGGGTACTTAAACTTTCAATGAGCCCGACCAACCACCGCAAGGCACACAGTGCAATTACTCCTAATTGAAAGGGTGCTTGGTAAACGATAACGAGATTGCTTGTCCTAGGGCAACCCCTCAAAGTGTAAAATATAATGTCAAATGTTTTAGTTCCGTTTCTTAGGGCAAAAATGATTGCAGTTTTATTTTCTTGATAATGATAAAGAAATCGTCGAACATCCGTCGTTTGTCTTTTGTTTTTGCTCCGAGAATAAACAAAGTAAACCCCCAACAATATGATGCCTACATTTAATGCATGGATATTGTAGTATTCATATGACTATTACAACTCTACAAAGCAAGGAACCGTATTAAAGAAAAGCGTTTGAAATATATTTTGAACTCTTGAAAGAACCTTCTCATCTGAGTATGAAAGGTTTTTTGTTTCTTCCTAAGAAATTACTTTCAATTCGAGTGCTCCACTGAAATGAGCTTTTACCATTGAAAGACTCGTTTCGAACACGCACTCTCTTAAACTGTCTCAAAAGAATTTGCACGATAAATTGTCTAGAGTCCAATAGTCCAAAAAGAGTTCATCAGGCTCAACTTCGGAAAGACCTGTGTCCGATGGCAATTACAAATAGTGATGTGCTTCGAACCGGAATGTCAGCTTTTTGGCTTTTATCAATTTCCCATCCAAGTTATATTCTCGTTGGCGAAAATTCACTTTGAAGGAACTGTTATCAGTTCAATCAACCATCAAACAATATAAACATCAATACTTGAGGAACATTTTCCTTTTCAGCCAATGCTATATCAATATGCTTTTTAGCAAAGGACACTTGAGAAACTTATCCAACCCATATGATCCTTCTTGTCTTTGACATCTTTTAGAATCAAGATTGGCCATTCCAAACACCGGTGGCCATTTTTCAAAAATGTATTTATTGCGAGAAGCATGTCTCATTGGATATATATCAGTGGTACATGAATGTCAATCCAATTGTGTTCGCACATGGCGATTTGGAGCCCAGTGTGGGATCAAGGGTTGCCATTCGAGGCAAATATCCATTGTAGAAGCAGGGTTTGGGTGGGTGGGGAGACCTGGCATCGAACCCATGAACCCGAGGTCAACTCGGTCACGCATTAGTCAAATGCGCTACAACCATCTCCCTTTGACCACCTTCCAACAATTTCTGCCATTTTTTGCCACTTTCCACCATTTTCTGCCACTTTCTGCCACTTGTGGCAAAAAGTGGCAGAAATTCGATCAATCTCGATTTTTCCCATCGCTGATCCCCGTTATCATTATTGTCTGCGGTAGCGTCACAAGTTTGAGACTCTATTAGTGCTGAGGCGAGTCCGAACACCAGTCAGAGTTCCCTCGAATCTTTTACTCGATTTTGGAGAAATTTCCCAAGACGAGTCCTTTTGCTTGACCTGACACTAGTAAAAGACTCGAGTCCTCTGCCGGATTTGAGTCCGGCAAAAATTAAAAAGATCAAAGGACGCGTACAAGTCTGACTTATTGCGGACTCGCCCCAACACTATTCTTTATCCTCCATGTACTAGGAGTTCCATTTATGCGAGTGCTTATTTCAAATTGTTGATTTAGAAATCGTGTCAAAAGATTAGGGTGCAAAGTAAGCCCTCGGAAGGCTGTATTGTCCTGAGATTTTTAAGAAGTTCAAGTTGGCCAGGTGGTTATTCAAAAATCAAACAATGAAGGATTGCCAGTCTGAATATTTGATACAACATGGCTAAATTGCATATCTTTGAATTTCCCCTCTTGCCAGCTTTGCCTACAATTTTTCAGTTCTTTGGAGACAGTACACTAAATAAATAAATAAAAATTAGAGCACAGATATATCAAATTGTTCCACGGTTTTAAAGACCGACCCAATTGGGTTTATTCACGCAAAGGGCGAAGCACTTGATAATTTGAATGACTGAATTGAGTGATTGAAAGTAGTGCAATTTCAAACTTGACCATTGCTTGATTTTTGAAGTGACAATTACCCAATCATTAACAAATGTTCGGACAAGGAATTAACAAGTAGAATATTTCAGTGGATTTAACCTTTGTTTTTAATGCGACCTTTCTGGTGTTGGTAACTCTGTTTTTCTCACCAGTGGCTTAGAATTGCGGCAGATCTTTTGTCTAAAATAAATATTTTGTTGAGCATCCATTGACAAGCTTTTGAATTGTGAAAAATTAGACTTTTTGAGAATTAACCACTTCGCTACAGAGAGTAAAAGTGAACTTGAAATAAATTAAATGAGACGCGAAGCATGAAGCTTCATTAAAACATTTAATTATGTTTTAAGGAAATCATATCTTTCTATATGATCTGGATAATAAGTCA
>NC_081444.1:14245504-14247031 GCF_007210705.1 Tigriopus californicus | reverse complement strand
CCCCCCCCCTTCTAGTGGATCATCGCCTCGAATGGCGGCCCCAGAACCCAGAATGGGACGAAATAGATGTATATACTGTAAACATTGTAAAAGACCTATGATCCAATGAGAAATATCTCGCAATAAATAGTTTTTTTTTTTTTAATTTCTTTCGCTTAGACCCATAATACCTACCGATGCCTGTAATACTTCTAGATTACCGTGATATCACACTTGATGGTGATTGTTGTGTGACCTTTTCTTCTCAACCAAAAGTGATTTACCACTCTAAAGGAAAACTTCACTCATTTCTTTGAGATTTTTCCCACTTAACTCCGTTACTGGTCACTTGAATGAATATATTTTTCAGCATGCTCTTGTGCAAAGTAACATGTGTGCTCGTTAAAAAAGCAACACATCCTTTCCTTCCAACCATTGCCGAACAGAAATGCTGATAGACTGAATCATGGAGGTCTCAATTTAACGTAACGTAATTGTAACGTTGTCCATGACTGAATATTCTCGATTAGTGTTTTCATAACGCGCTCGATCCAAGAATGAGGTTCATTGTGCTTATGTAGCTCATGTTGGCTTCTTTTTCGAGTCGTAATTAGCTAGATCCGGTCAAAACTTGCAGATAAATATGTGCTTTTGACACCAAATTTGCATTAAAGATCAACCAAATTTGCAAAAAATACAAATAAACTTTCCCAAACATAAGCATCAACTAGTTCTGGGAGTCTGTAAGGGCTATTTTTGCCTTCCATATCAGGCAACATGTAGATGAATAAGAAATTAATACCATAATATCTAACATCACCTGGATCTAAAAGTGCTCTCCTTAGGTAACAGATTCTTACCGTGTCTAAGGTACCCCCTGCCCTTATCAGTAGGACTTGGAAATGAAATTCTTTTTGAGGCCAAAATAATCACTAATTGTTTTTTAAAGCACTGAATAACTTTTTCCACAGACAAAAAAATCTCAAACGCAAATATATCAGGGTGTTTCAAAGCAAAAAAGACACATAAAAAACAATATGACACTAATTTTGCAAAAGTTTGAAGCAACTACCACAGGTTTCAATGCATTTTTTCTTGATTCCTTGCTTTTCTCTGTCCCTTACTTCATGTTTGCTATCTCCATTTTAGACTATGTTTAGTTTGATATGAAGTAGTTCATTCATGTTTTGCTTCGTTGTCCTGTATCTCACGACAAGATTGCATAGCCTTTTAGTTTCTTTACGTTTTTCTCTTTTTCTTAGTCTCTTGATTTTGCTGCGCATAGATAGTTCCTCCTGCATTCATGATGGAAGCTATTTTTGGAAAAGTCAGCAAAGAGGCTAGACAATGTTTGGACTTGGTCTTAGCAGGGAAGGATCCTTCCATAGTCAGTAAGCCCTTTATTATAGAGGCTTTAGTTGCTTGGGTCAATGAAACCAGGGTGCTGCTTGAAGAACAGGCTCACTCAGTAGTTGAAGAACTGGACCTGGTTTCAATTCTGAAACAGGAATCGTCCATAGATGCAGCCATTGATAAATTAGTTTCAGT
>NC_081444.1:14244635-14245468 GCF_007210705.1 Tigriopus californicus | reverse complement strand
ACGCGAAGCATGAAGCTTCATTAAAACATTTAATTATGTTTTAAGGAAATCATATCTTTCTATATGATCTGGATAATAAGTCAAAACAAATCTGTGGCACTCAAATTAAAATTGAAATTTTCAAAACGCTGACAAAATGACAAGGCAGGTTTGATGAAATATTTTTTGACGCCTTGCGTGAGAGAAAGCTCGATTAAAACAGGAAATGTCTCATTTGTCATTCACTTTTTCGAATGAACAACAAAATCAGAAGCAAATTGAGCAATATCACGTTCATACAAATTTAGTGAAGGCATTATATAAAAAGCATTGCCTACTGTGCACTTTAATAATGGCCTCCTCGTTACCTGTTTTCTGAGAGGGACACACGGAAATTGGCACAACAAAAAAGTGAGCTCGCTCAAACAGGTCATTGCAAAAAAAAAATATATGGCTAATATTAAAAGCTTTTGCCGGTAGGAACTTATTTACGGTACATGTTTTGTTATGAGTGGTCTGATCTTGATCGACTAGCGGAAACAGTAGCTACGACAGAATCTACTGCCGATTTCTTTCGAAAAATGAGGTTGCGTGTTTTTGAGATAAATGCTGCGTTGTAATTGGGAGATGGTTCTAGCGCAGTTGGTTAACGCGCGACCGAGTTAAACTCGGGTTCATGGGTTCGATCCCAGGTCTCCCCACCCACCCAAACCCTGCTTCTCTAGTGGATATTTGCCTCAAATGGCAACCCTTGATTCCAGAATGGGCCCCAAATCGCCATGTGCGAACACAATTGAATTGACATTCATGTACCACTGATATATATCGAATGAGACATGCTTCTCGCAATAAAT
>NC_081444.1:14242545-14244449 GCF_007210705.1 Tigriopus californicus | reverse complement strand
ATGCTGACGATACAAAGTTAGTTTCTGGCCGGAATGGCCAAGATTCCACTAGCCTTGCAAAGGACCTAGAAATAATCTATTCTTGGGTTACTGAGAATAATATGGCCCTGACCGGGATGAAATTCCGCTCATTGACCTTCGGGTCAACTCCTTTGAATACTCCACTCGTAGATAATGGAGGTAAAGATATTGAGCAGGTCTCATCTTTCATTATCGATGCTAACTCTGTACAAGTCGATTGTCCAGCCACATCTTGAATATGCCTCACCCATTTGGGCTCCAATGAGTTCAGCAGGTTTGCAAAAGGTCGAGCAAGTCCAAAGATGTTTCACTAGGAACATCACAGGATTGAGAGAGCTCTCATATTGGGAGAGGCTAAAAAAGTTGGGACTGTACAGTGTTCAGAGAAGGTATGAAAGATATCTGATATTGTACGTCTTCAAACGTATCCATGAGCTTTGTCCCAACCCAGGATTTAGGGTCAGTTGTAGTGACCATAGAGGCTTAATGTGCAATTTGAGAGCACCTTTAAGCCCTCGAGAATCCAGGCTAGTTCGAACAATGAAGTCCACATCTCTTCTTTCTCGGGCTCCTTCATTGCTTTACTTGCTTCCCTCTAATATTCGTAGGGCTTATGTAGGCCTTGTTGATCCGATAGCATCTTTCAAGTCAGACTTGGACAAATTTTTAGACAGCATACCAGATCAACCCTACATTCGAGGACTAGCTCGGTCTGCCAACTCAAATTCGTTGGTAGACCAAATATCATATAAAAATTGAAAGGTAATAAATAGACGAATTATAACCTTTCATTTTAATAGTACTGGGGATTACATTGCCTGTAGCGGTTAGAAAAGCCCGTGAAAAACAAACCAAAAAAAAACAACAATTGCAATTACAACACAGGTCTGGTTGACCTCAGAAAAGACCCTAGTTTTTTTGCGTTTTGAACAAATGTAAAAATTACCTTCCATGAGTGCTAAATCTACCACGCCTAGGAAACCACAACATGTTTTTTTTAATTAACAGGAAATTTCAATGGTTTTAAGTTACTTCCCATAAAATTTGACACGCTTGCCAATTTATTACAGGAATAGTGACGAATATTTTTTCTTCTTTACTATTAATCAATTTTCCGAGCCCCTGTCTAAAGCTCAGTGTAACAAGCCTAATTGTTTATTTTTAAGCCGTTTATAAGTCTGACTTGTGTATTTAAGCAGTCGCAATTATGAAATACAGTGTAAAGTTGATTATAACTCGATCCTCATGGTCATTAATTTTGAAGCCGTTCACTTTTGAGATCAAAACACTATGCAATCAGAGAATATTGAAACATTCTTAAAAGCAAAAAAACGAAATCACAGACGTTTGGCCATAAAGTGATGAAACATTTGTCCTGGTTATTCCAAGCTGTGGGATGCATTTAGGTAAAAACACTTGAGACAATTGGTAGAGCTTTAATTGAAAACTGAAAATTGGTAGATGATACCATGGAACAATATCGTGATCAAAAGAGGGACTCACAACATTATATGAAACAAAAATGTACAGTACATTGTGCAAACCATGGACTTCTAAATACCAGGATTAGGGACGATGGTTTGGTTAATTGCTTCAACGAGGCCCGAAGTTGATCTGATTTCATCTGCAAAAAGAAACCCAGATTGAGGAATGTTTAAAAAGAAACCCAAATTGAGGAATGTTTAAAAAGTATCGCTAAATGTGTGGAATTGGCAATATTTTTGAGACTCTAGCTTTCATATAATGCTTAACTGAAGGACGAGGATCATCACAAAGAAATTGTCCTAGTAAGTTTGATTCTCCCGTACTAAAACATGCTTGCAAGTTATGACAATGAAATTGATTACCCACCGGTGCCGACGTCCTTGTACATCCGCCTTGGC
>NC_081444.1:14205721-14242070 GCF_007210705.1 Tigriopus californicus | reverse complement strand
GCTGGGACCGGAGGTCATGGTTAAGAAAATATGAATCCTTTGGTTGTAATGGTTTAAGACCTTCTTGAATAGTAGAAGATAATGATTCAGAATGGCGAAGATTAAGAACAAAGTCAATGGATAATACGACAGTAAAGTTGTAATAGCATTGCCCACGACCATGGGTATCAACCAAGCCAAAGGTAAGACATTCTTCAGCACTTCAAAATTCATGACCATTGATAGAATATTCATGAGGACAAATAGCATTAAAACTAATGCCCTGCCTTTCCCGAGTTGCTTATAACACGAGCTTACATCAGCTGGAATTATGCATTGGTTAAAAAGAAAAATCTAAAAACAAATTCATTTTCTACCTTGTGAAAGAATTTTCCCAAAATATCTATTCAATTCGTTCCACTCTTGCAAAGGACCCAATAGATTGGCGTTTTGTTTCACCAGAGCAAAGGTATGAGGAACAAACATGCCCATCATGCACAAGAAATCCACCGTAGAGTATCCTTGATCCTTGAACCAACCATAAATAAAATCAAGATTTGCTCCACTAAGAAGCAAAATAAGTGAAGTCGCAATTTGGAATGAGATGAAGATGAGACAATATAAGCCTATGGGCAAATATTTCAAGCACTTTTTCGAACCAAATTGCTCCAAGTCAGAGCCTGACAATTTGAGTGGAAATCCAAGGAATTTGCCACCTCTGATTTGAGTTCCAAAAGGTTTAAGAGGATTGGTATTTAATCTTATATCGCAGAGCTTGTCTTTGTTTGGAAAGTTAGGACGTGCAACAAGGTAGAAAGGAAGTACTGGGGTCTTCATGACTCCTTCGACTGACTCAAATAACCTATTACTTGTTTGGTAAAGAGGGAGGACCTTTTTCTAAGGCCGTCTACCCAAGCAAACTATTGCTGAACAATCTTTTAGAGGCAATGTTCAGCCAAAGAAATTCATATGGTAACGGTAATTAGACTCAAAAACATAAACACGCCAATATCGACTTAACTGGTGAATTATTCAGGACCTTGGAAAGGCGAAGAAGCTCTTGGAAATAGGAGGAATAGTTATTTATTCGATGGGTACAATTTTCTGCTTTCAAAAATTTGGTCAACATATTTGCTGAGTCAAGGATAACTTTGCAAAAGGGGTTTGATATGGTACTTGGCAAAGTTAGGCCAAAGACAGTTTGGCGTTCTCCCTTCATCCCTTCTACGGAATCTGTGGGCCCTATTTGAGTGTTTGACACTGAGACTGAGCGCCTTGTGCCTGGTGTCTTCTGGTGTTTAACTTTATCATGTGGACAGTAAATGTCTGCTTTGCGCCTTACGTCTAGTAGAGTTAGGCCATCATTTAAAGGCAATTTTTTGCCCTCCCCCAACAAAAACAAAAACATCACAATAATAATAGAATTAGTAACAATGTGCAATAAGCAACTGAAATTAAAACTGAATGTCCATTTAGTCAATTATAATGGTAAGATGAAGTAGATTGGTGTTAGGTTAAAAGAACATTTTATAGTGCAGACTTTTAGATTTAGATGATGATAATACAAAACAAACAATGTTCATAGGTTTGCAGCGTACTGACTGTAAATTAACGCTTATTTCCACAATAGGAGTATACAAAAAGACAAGACTTCGGCAGGCACTATTCATTTAATTTAAGGTTACATTGGCTGTACCTGCACTCAATTACAACATTACTACCAAATTGAACGTTTTCAATTTGACGCCATCAATTTCCGAGGCTATCATCATTTACTGTTCAAAGGGTTCTTGAAAAGTGACTCGCTTAAAATTACAAATTCGACATCATTTTGAACAAAACAGACATTAAAACCCATTCAGTGTGATCAATAGGGCCGGCCAAAACTTGCAGATAAATATGGTATTTATATGCACCAAATTTGCATAAAACGTCCACCGAATTTGCACAAAAATTTGCAAATAAACTTTCAAAAACATAGGTATCAACTCGTTGTGGGGGTCTGTAAGGACTATTTTTGCCTTCCATATCAGACAACATGTAGATGAATTGGAAAATCATATCATAATATCTGCCAGCACCTGGATTTGAAGGTGCCTTTGCTTGGTTGCAGGTTTTGCCTTGTCCATGCTGCCCCTTGCCCAGATCAGTAAGGCTCTATATTTACCCTTTTTTGTGTACAGTATTGAGATTCTAGTTGGTTTTTCAGGAAAAGCTTGAGCTTTTGCCAACAGGACAAGCAGGAATAATATGAGAATTAGAGAGCAAGTACTTTTTTTGCAACAAAACTAGAAGATTGGGACAATGCAGGATTTAAAGGAGGTGCAGAAGGTGTCTTTTACAATACATCTTCAAAAATATGCAAGAGCTTTTTCCTCAACCAGGTTTTAAGAGTCAATTCCAATGAATGTAAAGGTTTACAATTTTGAGACCTCCCAACTATCCAGGATGGTCAAAACAATGAATGAAGCCCTTGCTTCTCTTTGGGTTCCTTCAATGTTAATTGTTAAAATGTCGGTTTTTGATCCTCACTCTAATATGAGATTGATTTGATCCTCAGTTTATTTGTTCCGTCAGTTCCCGCCTTTTGTCTGCATGTGTGAAACCACAATGGTTTTAACTTAATTCAAGACGATACCAGATATGAGCAGGAGACAACCAAGTGCAACGTTTTCATGATCCCAAAAAAGATCCTTGTGTGAAAGCCCCATCTCATTGAATTCAGGTAGAAAGAGCTATTTTAGATGAATGAAATACAAAGGCATTAAAGCACAAAAAGTGCGTTTTGTTGAAAAGATTTGAAAAAAGAATCGGGCAATGAAATTTGACATTTCTTTCTAAACTAGACCAAGATTCTTTCAAACTTTTCTTAAATATTGATATTTTTTGCTGAATGGCTCAAAATGCAAATTAAGATGCAGAGAAATGCCAAAAATTGCTCTAAAACTTGCAAAATTTGGAGAAAAATCTCGGAGGTGCAAGTTTTTTGCGCTAAATTTGCGCAATAACCAGGATGCAAGTTTTGGCCGGCCCTAGTGATTAAGGAATGGTTAAGTTAGCGGTTGCCTTCACTTGTTTAAGCATTAGGCCTTTACCATTGATGCATTTAATAAATTGATGGATTTTTTCTTGGATTTATGTACTGGTTCAGACATCAGGGTCCTCAGAGGGATCTAGCCTGAAGAGAAAAGGAAGAGCAGCCATTCTGCACTCTTTTTTGGTTTCCTTCTTCTGTGAACTCCCTGTCTTACTCGCCTCTTTGGATTTATCCCGCCACTTTCTGTAACTCAGAGTTTGACTCTTAGATGGCGAGACAATAGCAGCATCAGAAAAGCGCCAGATTATCGTGAATTCGTTTCACCTTCAAGCCATAAACAGTATCGTTGCTGCACAGGACAATTAGGGAAAGGCATTTAATATTTACCGCTTTAACAGGACAATTTATCGAGCTCTTAATATAGCATATGGTCCCTACTATCAAAGCTTGATCCCGACGCACAAAAATTAAAATCTCATCCAAACTAACCTCTCCAATTTCTGCCATTTCCTGTGATGACCTGGGCTTGCGCGTTCATTGTGGACCTGAGCCCAATTTAAAGCCATTTTAAGACTCAAAGCAACAAAACGCGTCCATTGCCTTATTTACGCCGTTGAAGTTGCACAGCGCTCTTTTGGAATATTTTCAAGCTTGTTGTTGAAGATGTATGTAAAAATATTTCATGCCATATTCCTACTTACACCTGATAAGAGCATTATACATGCATTGATTTGCGTAATATCATTGGTTAAACTTAAGACTATTTTGCCAGAAAGAAAGTGGATGCTGTTATCCTTCCGGATTCTTTGTCTGCCCTATATGGTGCTTTTCACTTAATTTATCGTCTAAAAATAAGCCAAAAAATTAGATTTGTTTCGGTGCTTCCACCCAGCTTGCTCTATCTGAAAATTGTTTACCGTAATCATGAGGTCATGAAATGCATTGTTTGTAGAAAATAAAATCAATTTTTTTATCGAAGTTTAAAGCTAGCCGATTAATTTGAAACCAATTGGTTAAGTCTCCGAGCCACTGGCTATTTTCGTGTTCTACGGAAAGTAGGTCATTGGCATAATGTTGGGATGTCGCCTCGTCGGCAAACATTGTTACTTCACGTTGAGTAGGCCGTTTACATAAATTAAAAATAGAAGTAAGCCCAGGATGCTGCCTTGGGGTACCCCGCAAATCACCTCGGCGGGGGGTTCAGATAATTTTCCATTCATCGCTTCCTTTTGTTTTCTACCATCTAAATAGTTCAACACATTAGTAGTGTTGGGGCAAGTCCAGATTCGAGCACGAGTGCACTCGAGTTTTTTACGTGATTTTGGAGAAATTAGCCGTTAGAAAGGACGCGAGTCGGGACTCGTCATATAAATATTCTATAAATTTCGTCAGAAAATGGGCTCTTCTTCGTAAGAGTGCAGCCGTAGAATGGTGATTTCATTGGCCTTGTTTAGCTTAGTAAAAACAAGATGAGTCTTTTATTTGACTGAGTCCAGTAGAAGACTCGACACCTATGCAGACTCGAGTTTGGACTCGGCAAGTCCTGCAAAAAGTCAGAAAATCATAGGACTCGCACGAGTCCGACTTTTGCCAGACTCGCCTCACCACTACACATCCCCTGTATCCATATTTGCGAATAAAAGTTTGTAGATTATGGAGTCAAAGGTTTCTAAAGGTCAATGAGCGCGGCAACGGGATACTTAGAATTGGATTTGTTCGAAACAGTTTGTAAAAAGTTACGAACCGCCTCGGAGGTAGAAAGTGTCGGCCTAGATCCAAATTGAGGATATTGTTACACATATTTCTATTGTTAACCTTAAGTTGTGCTGGACTGATATTGACTTGATGTTGCGTTTGAGTAACGTTTTTAATCCCTTCCACATACTTCTCGAGTCGCTCTGATTAGAATGAGAAAGTTCAACCCAATACTTTTCCTTAGCAGCCTTAATTATTTTTAGCAGGTGCTAGAGTATTTGGAGGATTGAGATTTATTTGTCAAGGGGGGGGGGGCTTTTCTTTAAAATGGCGAGAGACTTCATTTGGGATTGCAGTAGGGATCCAGGGTTTTTTCTTAGAATTTCATCAGCTGGGTTCTTGGTCCGTGGCGGACATGCTTTGTAAAAAGTAGACTACAATTTATTGTTAAAATAGCTAGTACAATCTTCGGGAGTTTGATTCAAAAATTCCACTTTGTTTCGGCCAAAATTGCCGAAGTGTGTTTGTTGCGACATATTTGCACGTCATTATGGCACAATTATGTTTCATACTGATGTTATTGTATATACAGGATCTCTGAATTGGAGCTCGCATAGTACAGGTTTTGAAGATTTTGATGCCCAGAATCTATTTGATCTTTGGAAAGCACCAGTGTACTTTTGCATAGTGTGTGCATGCACAGGAGAAGAAAAAAACAAAGACAGGAATTGCAAATTTGATTAGGAAGCACAGTTTTATCCCCTTTTTTTCTTCCCTACAGAGGGACAGACTTGATGAAGGCGTGTATGGCTCTTTTGAACTTTCTTTTAGATTGGATGGAACGAGTGGCCGATGGTAAGGCGTTCCACAAGGACAACGCCTGCTGGACCAACACTGCGTCATTTTTCTGGTAATAAATGTCTCCTTTCTCAAACCCCCTTGTTTCTCGCAGAGTAGGAGAATACCTCCCGCAATGTTCTCCTCCGCTCGGACGTCACCAATCGAACGAAATAAGCCGTCCAACCCTCCGCCTCCCCAATGAATGCTTTTCCAGACCTCCAGTAAGGTGCTTTTGATGGCCATTTGGTTTATTGACAAAAAACCTGATCGTTGGTGGAGCTCTTGGTTCGACACTCTATCCGCTTGTTTAACACCGATGTATTCGCCAAAACCTTGTTGAAGCATTTCTGGATCTGATCTTGTTTTCCAAAAGTATGTGCTTGGTTTCCATAAAAGCCGGATGTTTTGAAAAATAAGGACAGACAGTACCTCAAACGAGGAATATTCAGGGATTCCATAGCCGGCCTGAGCCTGTTCCTATTGATTTTAGGTAAGAGGAGGCGGAGTAGGCCTAGACCTTGTTTTAATCCTTGGCATACCGTGCGTATATGAGTATTTCAATTTAGATCCCTTTGTACGTGAACACCAAAAATCTTGCAACCCATTTGTTCTTTAACCATACTTCCATCAATGTTTATGGACATAGGCGATACTGCTCGTTCCTGCTTGCCAAGCAAAATCAGTTTGGTTTTGGAGGCATTTGTTGTCAGCGCGTTACTTGCCATGAAATCCATCACCTGACGGGATGTCCTCTCTAATGCAGTTTTGAGCTCCTCACGAGAATTGGCTTGTACGATGATGGTAGTGTCATCAGCAAAGCAGAAAGTTTTAGTTATCCTTGATCCGGTGATCCAGAGAGGCAAGTTAGCCACATACACGAGAACAAGAGAGCCGACAAAACTGCACCCTGGGGAGAATCGCAAGAGACTTCCTTCTACCTGGACCTGCATCCACTCACTTCAACACATTGTTTCCTTCCTGTTAGATAGGACAACACCCATTTTGTCGCCCTCCAATGAAATTCATATATCCGCAATTTCTTGACCAGAATGCCCCAGTCCAAGGTATCAAAGGCAGAAGAGAGGTCAAACTGCAAAAGCCCAACTTTTCCTTCTCCACATAACCGAGTCGCTTCACTGACCATCCTTGCAAACGGCCTTAAAAGTGGAGTGGTCATTCCGAAGGCAATGCTGATTATGTGGTAAGATCCCACTTTCTTCAATATATTCGAGGATCTGTGTCTGAGCCACCTTTTCCAACACCTTAGACAGAATGGCCACAAGACGATAGTTAGCCACATCCTCTGCACTCCCCGCCTTGAACATGGGTGTAATTTTCGCCTTCTTCCAGTCCTCAGGGAACTCCCCAGTTAAAAACGATTGGTTCACCAGTTGAAGCAAAGGCTCCGCCGGAATTGGATGGCGCATTTTGATGGTCTTTCCACAAAAAGAATGAAGTCCAACTCTCTTCTTTCTTGGGCTCCTTAATTGTTCAATTTGCTGCCCTCAAATATTCGTAGGGCTTATGTATGCGTTGATCCAGTAGCAGGGTTTAAGTCAGACTTGCACAAGTTTTTGACCAAAATTCCGGATCAACCTTATATTCAAAGATTAGCCAGATCAGTCAACTCCAATTTGTTGGTCGATCAACTTCGATCAGCTAATATATATAAATAAAAGTCAAGTAAAATGAATAATCTTCTCGTCTTGGACTGCTGGGATTCCAATTCCGGTAGCGGTAAGGAAGTCCGCAAAAAAAGTCCATCAACTCCTGCACTTCCAGATGACTTCAACGACTTAATGGGATCATCGATCTCTCTTCTGTTGACCGGCCGGAAAGCAAAACCATCAACAATTCTTCCTCTACAAAGAAGTAGTTTGTCCGTTGGCTTGATTGTTTCTTAGACCGTTGATTTGACCGTCATTATCTTGGAATCAAAGAAATTCACCAGACACTCTGACATTTCTATTGGATTCTGAATCCTTTTTCCAACAAATCCTCTAACATTTTGGGTCTTGTTGGTTTGATTTACCGTTCAACACATTGATTATTCGCCGCTCAACTTCTTGGGCAAACCACTTTGTGGTATCTTGACGTACGCATTTGTGCATTGGTTTCGCAGTTTCTTGAACTCCTTCATCAGTTTCTGTCTCACTGTCCCCGCTGTCTTTTTGAGAGCGCATTTCTTTCCCTTATTAGGTTCTTGGTTGCGATAGTCAATGATCCGTTGTTTGGAGCAGTGTAGATCCTGTAGATCTTTTTGGGAGCAAAACGTAGGGTGTTTTTGCCTGTTTGCCAAGGAAAACAAATGGGCTGAAGTAGTCACTTACGCGTACGTCGGTTATTGGAATGCCACATTTACAATTTGTTTTAACGTTACTGAAAATGTTGCCAATTAGCGTGGATGAGATTGCATTGATCTTAGGTAGATTGTTAATAAAAGGATGCAACTCATGACAAATCAAAAATTTGTTATACTAATTTGACTTGGAGTTGTATTTCAAAAAGTCAGCATTAGAATTGCCACACAAAATAGGTGCTCTGATTGTCAAAGCCCGACCACTTTGTCAAGTTTTTCAATAGCGTTGCCAATATTTGCTGTCGGTGGCAAATCAAGAGACAAGATGAAGTAAATGGACGTTTCTATTCCTTTTGACTCAAAGTGGTCAACCACATATTTGCAGAAAAAATGAACATTGAAAACATCAATTAATACGTTCAAAAGTACGAGAGGGGAGCTTTTTTTGTTCGCATTGTGAAATTGTGGATTTTTTTGCCGCTGTACCTAAGACTGTGCTCTAGTCTGGCCTTGATTAAACGTGGACTTTTAGACATCAATTTACTGCCGCACAGCAAACATGCAATCACTCCCCAGTGAAAAGTATTTTCACTTAAACTTAATGTGTAGTCAAATTCTTTGGCGCATGACTCCTGTCATCTTTTATTTCTCTACCTTTGATCTTATTTAATTTTGAACCTGCGTCTTTACCATTTCAAATTTAAAACCATTACTCTTCTTTCATCATTTTTTGGTGCCTTGAGTGATGTTACAATACACATTAAACAATAAACTAAAAGCTGAGGACACTCTCAACAGAAAATGGAGTCGTGGAGCAAAATTCCCACTCAGCCTCAATTTTTTCCTATCCTCGTTAGGTATTCAAATTGGTAATGCTCGAAGCTAATATCAACCTTATCTAATTGCAATAATAGTTCTTGCATTGCAATTATTGATGGTGTGGTACTTTGAAAAGGTCCCATAGCTTAAACTCGTTGCCGTCAATGGTACTAACATTCATTGAAACCAACCACCGTTCACCCTTGTCAACGTTATGGACGAATCACACGTCTTGCTTGCATTAAGGATTCTTCATTCTTCATGTGTAAGTTGGCTCGTTGAATCGAGTTCTAATCAGCCATTTTCTCTTATGCCCAGCTGACTGACTGAAGGAGTTAAATTCGATGTTTAATTCCACATGGGTCATCATTTACTAGACCTTGAAAACACATTTGAAGTGAAGGGAGACGAAGGGTGTTGGCAGCAAGTCGAAAATGGAGATCCTCAGTCCTACAGGCTAGAATTGCACAACAAATTATTCAATTGATATAATCTTTTTATTGTATAATCCAGGGCTTTACCATAAGACATGGTAAAAGTTGAAAAATGGCAAAAATTGCTTGCAATCGAAGTTTGAAACAAGGTTGGCTTAAATTCAAGTAGTAAAAAGTTCAGTTTTCGAGGTCAAGTAATGAGCTTCATGATAATTCATGCCAGATTATCAAATAGAAAGTAAAAACCATACTCTAATGATTTGTTGTCATGAAAATGACACTATGTTAAAAGGTAGTTACGGCAAAAACGACGCCATGAAACTGATTTTAAACCTCTCTAAGTATATCTAATTAGAAAATAGTTAGCCTCTGTTTTGGCTGAAGTTTGAGATCTATAAAAATCTAGCAAAAAAAGGTCATCGTTTTTTGGAATTTTCCGTTTCAAGTATGCAGTGGGAAACACTGTATGTGGAAGAAGGGTTATATTGTTGCGCATCTCTCATCAGGATGGACAACCAGCTAGAACTACAAGGAGTTGAGAACCAATCAGGATCAGCGAGCCCTCACAAAACTAGACCTCGTTGAACACGCATTCTCGCATGAATTATGGTTATGTATCGTTGAGTAGCACGAGTAGGGTACGAAATCGGTTTTGCTCTCCAAGAGCGTGGGTTTTGTAGTTTTCCACTCTCGGTCCTTCGATTACCTATAAGCATTTTGGGCGGAAGGGGGGAAGGAGCCCATAAAAGGTTGACCAGAAATCAAATTCGAGGCTGAGACGCTCCTTAAAAAGACCTACACGGTGTTCAAAAAGCCCTATCAAGTTTCCAGAGAAATTCCCAAACACAAATTGGCATTTTTCTAACCCAGAAAGTTAAAGGAAACAACTTTAACTTTTCTGTTTTATGAAATTCTAGTCCACATACCTAAAAACATTATAAAACTAAAATTTTCAAAAACCTACTCAATGTAAATTGGGAACACATTTAGTTAGCTTTTGAATGTAATTTACGATATCATCTATTTCACCGCTACTTAGTTACATCGGATTTAGTGGTCCAAATTTCATCGTTTTTAGCCCCAAAATGCCCCGGTTATATATTAATTCAATTTCCCAAAGAATTAATATCGATTTTCATTATCGTAAAAATGAATGATCATTTTTCCATTTCTTGCATAATTTCAAATTAACTTAAAACTTTGTACAACCATATCTAAAACCCTCAAAAAAGCAGATTTTTGAAAATTCATTTTTAAAAGAGTCCAAGGTACATTTAGTTCAGCGGTCATTGAAAATTTCACAAATATCAATGAAGCCTTAAAGAAGCTATTTTCAATCAGTTTGAACAAAGTCTTCAAGAAACGACAAAATCTATAACATTGTTGGTTGTATGTATTGTCTTCAGAATTCAAGTGAATGCATAACTAAGTGTACACATGATGATAGTAAAACACATTTTCAAAGATTACACTTTTAGTGTGTTTTAAGTGACATTGTATAGCTTTTTTTTAGCTATTATGAGACTATGTAAGAAGAGGAAAAATAATCTTTTGTTTTTGTGACATTGAAAATCGATATCAATTCTTTCGGAAATTGAATTAAAATGTAACCGGGGCATTTTGGGGCTAAAAACGATGAAACTAAGGAACTAAATTCCATGTAACTAAGAAGTCTGCTTCTTGAAAAATTGACTAAAATTTTAGCTTTTGTTTAGGAGGGAATCACTTAGTTGTTGAGTGTTGGCTTTTGACCCATACTGGTGAAGGCTAATCGCTAATGTATCTTTGTACCAAAAGATCTGTTTTGACATAAGAGAATTAGTTCCCTTTCGTACGCACAAATCCATGATGGTGGACCCAATCAATCACCTGATTGATTGATTCATTTCCATAAGTTTCTGTTTATGTCACAGAATGTGTACATGTTTTAGCTGGGAGCATACGCCCCGACACTCCCTAAACCCCCAGATAAAAAGATCATTGTTGGGGGTGCTATCATGTTTAAAGGCGAAAAGTCCAAGACAAGGATATTACTTGATAAAGCTAATCTTGTTTCATTGCAATTTTTGTTCATTTCAGATAATTAATCATGGGGTCCAGATTCGTGATGTTTGGTTTGTGTCCCCATTCCAGCTGTCAAGGCCCTTCCATTACGCTCAACATGAGGATATGAAACAGAGAGTTCTGTTCCATTACTTTCGGTTGCGACCATACCCTTGCATTCATTGAGCAAACAATGACCAAACTTTGTTGTCCAGATATATATTGGATAACTTAACCTCGATTGGTTTCCAGTGGTTGTTTACCTCATTCTAAGCGCTGATGGCCTAATCATTCTTGTTATTTGATGAGGTAACTAACAATGCTCCCCAAATAGATTTTGCTGTTCTTTCGTTGAAAATGAGAGTAATGCCATCAATAAAACGATTAAAAACATCATCAAATGGAAAGAAGCTGAGAACCCGAACAAAAGAAATAAGTGCCCTTGGCTTTTGTTGGAGAAAGAAAAATGAGAGAATGGGTCTCTCTCGATTTAATGGATTTAGAAATGACTGTTCGATTGATAAATGCTTGTTTCCCTCTTAGAAGTGAAAAGCGCGAAGTCAAGATGTGTTGAACTATTTTATTGCGTATCATATTCATACAAGAGCATACTTACTCGGCTTTTTCAAGTTGATGGTAACTGTTTAACAAGATTAAGAAAATTTTACATGGCTTATCTCCAAACAAAGGGCAAATGTAACAAAGTCCGAAGAGAATCGAACATCTTCATCCGAAAACGAACTGCTTCAATCATTGATCCACAATGGGACAACTTTTAAACACTAGAATTGAGAATCCTATCTACCCCAAACCTTCTAAAAAGAGTTCATCTCGGAATGAAGATTTACCATTTCATGCACAAACTCTTTTGGTAAAAGGCTTGGGTTCAGAGACCCACGATCACTTGACAAGTAAATCAAAGGGCTCGGAACTACGAATGGTCATGATTTAAATTCGGATCTTTTCCCACGTTTTGGATGAAGGCGAATAGAAATAGGCTCCATTTGGAATGGCCTTGGCGCTCTTGCTTCCACTTGGATGATGACTAGGCTCCTGGATGCCTTTGGCCATTCGGAGGGCCTTGGCGAATAGCTGAAAAATATTTGTTATATGTTGGAAATCAGGCATACTATCCAAGAGGCGGATCTGAGGATTGGCAATCTATTTTTGGTTATAAATTCGATCCCAGATTGCAAATTGGAAGTGAAGCGTTCCTAACTACGATAACTCGGGGTGATTCAATTTGATTGAAAGCCCCAAAGATTATCCCAGCACTTATCAAATTGGAAAAAAGTTTGCTCCCAATTTTAAGACCTCAAATTGAACATGATCGAACTTGAAAGAGAAGACGAGTCCGGATGTTAAAAGTTTTCAAGTTGCCTCCAGCCTCCAATTGTTCTTCAAGTAGTTGACGTCATAAAAACATCCCTTTTTGTTAGAAAGCAGTCAGGGATGCTTATGACTTGAAAATTGGTTTGCTCAGAATTGTTTGGGGCAAGGTGTGATTTTTTGAACAAAATCATTCGTGGAAGATCTTGCTGCGATGAGTCCAACGAAAGCCTACCCGAAATGTGCAGTAGATTGACAAGGAAAGGCATCTTATGTCCCTGCTGAACTTATCTAATCTGACAACCAAGGCTGTTGGGAACGGGCCGATCCTTTTGGACATCGAGGATCTATTTGCGACCATGTTGCAGATGGGTCAAAAATTGCTACAAATTCAACGCTACATTGTATTATCGGTCAGTTACATACTCTTTTTCTAACCTTGTCAGATGTTTAGTAATAGTAGCACCTAAGTAAGTGCATATCTATCTTGTTGTGTGTTGTTCTACTGAGATCGTTTAATTCATTGTTTCTTTTTCACACATGTCGAGTAGACTAAATGTATTGTCCCATGGTTAATAAGAAATTATTATTCTCAGCTCAATCGGCGGACATGTTTTCTTCCTAATATGGCCGAGAAAAATGTTTTGGTAATCTTCTGACGAAGCTGAACACATGAAATTGATCCATTTAGTATGAAATTATGATCCTTCCTCAAAAAATGGCATTTGACTCCAAATTAGCGTTTCTGTCGCAAATCATCCCTTTTCTTTAGGTCTGTGTAAGGGTCTCTCGCTGCTGAAATACATTCACTTTTGCGTCAATATAGTGTTTATGTAAATTCGTAGAACTTTTTAGGCGCTTTTATAAAATCTTAGATTCATTGGCGTATTTTGTCAAAAGTGTTTTTGCAACTTAACTTTGCACGGTGGTACCCACAGCACTGGTAAAGTTTTTGTGCAAATGCCAAGACTTCTAGTAACGATTTTCGTTGTTATTAAAACAAAAGGAACAACTTTTATAAAATGTCATCTCGTATATTAGCTCAGATTAGTACATTAATCCACTTAAAACCTACAAAGAGATAACATTCTTTAAAAAAACGTAATCAATAGATGTTGGGAATAACTTTACTTGCGTTTCCAACTTCAACTTTTTTAGCCAAATCAATTAAGTAAACGATAAGATATCGCGGTTTCAAAGATTGCATTTACATCAAATTTGACTACAAATTTCTCCCGTTATATGTTAAAGCAATTACCAAGAAAAATAATATTCTTTTTCTTTGCCTAAAACATAAATGAAAAAGTTTCACTTTTATTGGAACAGGTAGAAAACCCCGACAATAATTTGGAATCTAACTTAACACTTACTTAATGTCAATATTTTGCCATAGTGATGCCAGACTGGTCAATCGCAACTTTGATCTAGCTCAATCTTGAATTTTGACAAAATTATACTAACGTTGAATAAAAACATCGCTAGTAAATAGAAATTATTTATTGCAAAAGGTGACAAATTTGAAAATTAAACTGTCAAATGTATCGTTCAAATACTTAAGAAACATGATAAAATAGTGTAGCGTTTGGCACTTAACTAAAATGCAAGGTAATTTCATATGTTTCGCAAGTTTTAAGTGCCATTTTTTTGCTACTTATAGCTTTTAAAGAAATCTGAAAGAAAATGAAAAAAAAGTTATTTCGTGTCGTTTTATTGAAAAAAACAATGATATGCCTTAGAAATAACTGGAAACATAATTCTGCCACTTTTCCATCTTTTAAGGTGTAAAACGCAACTTTCAAGTTGTAATAACCAGGCATCTGATGAATAGAAGTTTATGAAATTGTAGATCAATACATAACCGATCAACCTTATATTCAAGGGTTAGCCAGATCAGCCAACTCTAATTCGTTGGTCGATCAAATAAGATATAAAAAACAAAAGTTAAGTAAAATGAATAAATTTCTCATCTTTAACTGCTGGGATTCCAATCTCTGCAGCGGTAAAGGAAGTCCGATAACAAAAAGAAAAGAATAACTAAGAGTACGTTTAATACTGATTCACTACGTTTTTGGCAATGATGTATTTTAATGGACTTTTAGTCATTTTGCATACTTTATTGAGCTACTTTTAAACATGTGTACGCACTTCACAAAAGTTGTTCCTTTCGTCTCTTTGACAAAGAAAAAACATAGCCAGATGTCTTGGCATTTGAGAAAACACTTAACCAGAAAATATAACCACCGTGTTTGTTAACCTATGACCCCAGTATAAATATTTCATATCAGTGGTATGGCCTTTTTGAGTGAATTTTGAAAATAACAAATAAAGAAATGAAAAAGGGCTTGACATTGTACGCCTTCTAAAGCATCAATGAGCGTGGGTCATTGAGTTTGTCTTCATTTTACCCCTACCGATGACAGCAGCAAAACCCAAAATGAGTGCATCAAATTTGATTTTACCCTTTCTTTATTTGTCCAATCATATCAATATGAAAACAGTAGCGGCAAAGTAGTGTACAAAGTGCGTAATTGATTGGTGGATTGTTTAAGAGTTACAAGGGGAGTCTAAGGGTCTCCTAGTCAGGGTGGTCAAGAGATAGTATTATCTTTCTTTATCTTCCAGTATTTGCAAAACTTTGTAAAAAAAATTCAAGTGTGTCATCTTAATGTATTTTTGTCCGTATATCTTACAGGGGCTCTAAATTATGACATGTATTTGGGCGTTGAAGCATGGCTCGTTTGTTCTTAGTGGTAAAAATAGCTCTCATGTGACAATGACATGCAATCCATTTTTACTACGCCAAGGATTACTTGTTCATCTAAGGATTGCAACAATAAACGGGGATTTGAACCCTAAAATCGAGAGGTCACAGAATTCATGGAGGTTGGGATGAAGCGGAGTTATTTATTGAAAGACGTGTTTCGGCAAACTGGGTTAACTTAAAGGGCTAAAAATTCCAGGTTCAAGTTCATGATTCAAGCATTACCCCTTGTCCTACCTTCATTTCGTATTTTCGAGGGTTTCCAACGAAAGAATCGCTCATTTTGGCGATGTTGATCTGTTGTGGTCTATCCTCCATGAATCGAATCAGAAACATGGCCTTGCAAATCATGGTGGTGCATCGTTCCGGAAATGTGATCATTTCGTCCAGGTCTTCGTCCAATATATTGTTGAACTCCTCTGGCTGAAATTCCATTCTATTGTCATTGCCAGGCTGGTCTTGGAAGGTGTGCGATGGGCGTGTCAAAAGATGGGGCAAAATGCAAGGTGGGTCGTACTCAATTGGTCCATCAGATTGGTGTTCTAAAATGAATTGGTTATCGAGGCTCGGATAAAGTCCGCAAGAGATTTTTCACAAGGGATTATTTTTATTTGACATGTGAAGTAAAGGTCATTCAGGGAAAATGTAGAGTTAAGACAGAATTCATAGCCTACTTGTTCCCTTCATTCAAATGAATTTTCGATAACTGAGTGAGTTGCGTTGCAATATTTGAAAAAAGTCAGGTTCTATCGCCGGCCGTTCTAATATGTCTTGGCTTAATAGAGCTTTTCAGCGAGTTACACAGCGCCCTCTACTTCGTTTACTACATTGTGTATGCTGACAAACAATCTAGAGGAGCTCAGAGCAAAGTAAAGGGCTCTAACATTTGAGCCAAATATACAGTACAATAACGTTCAGGTCCGATAATCATCTGAGCGTTGATCGACTGTTGGCAGTTTGGCTTTTTCACAACTTGAAACTTAATCATGTTCTTAGTTTCTCATTTTGAGGTAAAATGTCTTTTTAGGGTGTTGTTTTCCCATTAACACCATTCCTTTTATATCAGATAGAGGTGAAGACGAATCCCTATATTGTCTTCTCATACAGGTCAATTGTTTGTTTGATGAAGAGACAATTAAGTTTTGTTCAGTTTAATATATAAGTTTCCAGCCTTGAGTGCCCGGCACGAGGAAGAGTAATAACTTGCTCACATTTGGTTTCTTTACTTCGAAAGTGGTTATTTAAGAAGCGTCAAGAGTTTTATTATAAAAAAGGAACGCTGCTAGCAATTGGGGAACCAATTTTGAAAGCAAATAGTTCAACCATACAGTATTGTCACCCTAGCCAAGGCAAATTCTGTAATACGTTAGCTGTTGGAGGTACTAAAGACTAAGGAAAGAGAATTGGATTGTCATAAGGTAACTCCAGGTTGTGAATAGACAGTTTGCTACCGTTTAGTTAAGTACGACTCAAGGAAACAAAGGTAACAGATACCCAATGATGCTCCACATACAGCAAATAGCGCAGTAAAAACCGGGAGTTCTATGTATTGACCTCAGGGGATATTGGAGATCGCAAGGAAAGAGGGTCTTAAGTCAAAGCCTGGTTTACTCTTGTAATCTTGTCCGTACATAAGCCAAGGGTCAATAATAAACTGCAATGATCATCTCGTGAATTCCTACCAGATTCTGAGTTGAGTTGTCTGTTCCCACCCTGTTTGAGAATGGGTAGACCATGGCTCAAAACAGAGAAGAGGAGAAACAACAGGTTGTTCCAGGAGAAAATGTTGACGTTCCACATTGATCCCACTTTGACGACAGAATGATCAATCGATCATCAACACTCGAGAATGTCCGAGATCCACATCCTTTTCCGCGGATTGTGTTCCCTTAACTAAGCAGAGCGATTGGCTCCATTCCATCGTCCTTACTTCCTCTGTCGATTGGATGGGAATGTTCCGCCTTTTCCGGGTCTTTTCGCCTCCGATCATCGGCCTCGACGTTTTTCCACTGAAAACTCTGCTTTGCCAGATGAGGGAGAGAGTGCTTCCATGGAACGAAAAGTGCGTACCAACAGTATCGGACAATATTCTTCCCCAGAAAAGCCATTTTATTTGCATCGATATTTGAGGCTACTTGGGACCAATGGGTATAGATTAGGAGACGGGTTCTGGATCCCATTTTTTGCTTTAGTCAGAGTGGAAATGAGGGTAAACAAGCAAAAGCAATAACCTCCTGATTTTGAACTAATTTTATGCTTTTACTTTACTCCCAAAACTTCAAATAATTAGCTATATTATTCGGACAAATCTTACGATCTTAACCAAATCTAATTTGTGTAAAAATCATTCTGCGGGGAGATACGATATTTCGATTGTTTGTTGCGGAAAAGAATTTTCAGCATGTGGCAATTTTCAAAAGTTTTGCAAAAATGGCTGTAATCTGCATCTCCCAAAGCAAATATCAAATCATGTGTTCTGTCCGTGTGTGTTTAAGGTCATGCAAGATGTTCAAGATTTGCTGAAAGATATGATCAAGTAGAATATCACCTTTGCAAAACAACCGTGCCAAGGCCCTCAATGAAAAAAGTTAGAATTTTGTATTGCTTTGTGATTACCCATCAGTTTGGTCGCTGAGATGGAGTATATGAGGTTCATTGCATTGCTCACAATAGCAGGGCTGGCTGAAATGCTTTGTAAGAGTGCGTTATGTAGATAGTGATTGCTATCTAAAATCTAATTCAATATTTGTCGTATTGAGCTTTTTATGGCTGACATTCCAATCCACGATGGAGGATATAATCTGAGGAGATTTGGCCTATTTTTATTTTAGAAAATATAAACCTAAGTATAACGTTTTGCATCGATTGTGAAATATTTCAGACCCCAAAAAATACTTCACCGTTGTGTTTGGAAAACAGGCCCAATTGCAGACTTTTTTATTTAATTATAAACCCTATCCTAACACAATGCGTGCGATAAAATGAATTATTTCTTGCAGTTGACAGTGCCTCTTTTTGACAACAAGTTTCCCCCACCAATTTGTGGCTCCAATTTTAGGCTACTTACGTGGAATTCTGTTTTATTACAAAAAAAGTTTTCTTCAACTTGTATTTTAGTAATCAAGTGGATTTCTTTTCCAGAACTCGTTTGAAAAATCCAATATTTTTCGACTACCTTTTTTCATTGCGGTTGCAAACTTTGGGAAGTTTAGTATGACAAAGTTACTATGCTTTGATGCTTATAAAGAATTTATATTTCAAATTTTCTGCCTCAAAACATGAAGAGAATTGACATAATAAGGTAGATCGAGTTCCACACCCCTGGACCATCGTGAGACGATGCAAAAAGTCTTGAAGGATCAAAATAAGGGCTCAACATAATTGATCGTACACATCCTCCCTCTCTGGAGAATGAAAAAAATGTCAAAGAAAAACTTGGGCAGGTTTCTTGAAGCCTTTTTAAGCCTCTGAATGCCCTTGGAGATGCTTCATGAATGACATTTTGGCCATTGGAGAGTCCTGAAAAGATAAGAATAACCCATCAAGACACAAATCAAATGTATACTGCCCCAACTTTTATCTTTTTGCCAAATCAGAGGAATTCTGCACTACTAGAACCGAACAAATTTCAAATGCAAAAGAGTTTTACAAGCTTAAAAGCTCGAGAAACAAATGTCGAACATTTGTTTTTTGCCTCGCCGATGCAGTTTCAATCTTACGCCTCTGTCAAGATCAAATTTAGTTCACAATCAGGATCTTCAGTGTTCCCTTATTTCTCCCAGAAGACTACTCCTACTGATCTTGATCCCAACCTTCATCAATTGTGTTTTGTAAGTAACTGCTAAAAGTGCTCGAAAGAAGACAAAATTGGAGATGAAACTCGAAAGTTTGATGGGAATATTACCGATAGTTGTAGAAGCAAATAGTTTGCTAGCTCTTCGATGGCTTCTCTCGGAGGAAGCATCACTTTTCCGGGATATGATCCAACAGATCTCTTGCCGCTCCCTGCCAACCAATCGCGATCAAACGTAACCTTTCAAAATCATTAACAAAAAATGGGACAATTTATCGTATGTGTTCCAGAATGATGTAATGTCATGTTTTTATTTACCGGTGAACGTTTACCACTGCCGGCCAACCAATCTCGTGAGAAGGTGATCTGGGGGAAAATAAATGTCGTTTACATTGGTGACCATAAACTTGCATAATTTCAGATATTCCCTATTTGAAGAATATGATTCAAGCCTGACTTGGTTGCATTGCGATGTCATGCGTCTCCGATTAAAAAGCGTCTCTGACAACAATCCAGTCATTTAGTGGCAAAATGTTTTTGGGGGCTTCAAACCCTTCGAATACTTCACAATCACTCCTTCTTTCCATTTCAACATGTTACAGAAAAAAGTCCTAGGTTATATTTAGCATTCAGTAGCATAAAGTATTTGCAGATGCGGCTTACATGAAAAGTTTCTTTTGCTGGTTCCGATATTTGGTGATGAAGGTCATTCTTCCAGACCCTTAGATCACTACTCACCTGTCCGTCGACCGTTGAAGCCAGGACAATGGCGGACATGACGACGCAGACAAAGATGACATCAAACAGGGTGGACCTTGAAAGCAAGCAAACTGATAAATGTTCATCAAACTCAAACGCTGAAAGGAGATCTCTAGAAGCAACTATCTTCGGAACTCTACCTCTTGGACATGGTTGTGGAACAATGAGTGAGGGTCCACACGAGTTCGCCATTTTTATACTCGAGACTTGATTTTGGGAAGGAGTTTATTCAGTACGATCACATCAAAAGTGGCATAAAGATCAAACAAATGCGACTGAAACTGATTATTCATTTGATATATGTATGGTTATGTCTGGTTCATATCCGTCCGTGGCGCACCGTAGTTTACACATTTGGTATTTCCAATGCATGACATATGGATGGACCAAAGTAGTTTGTATGGCTGGGATTTCTTTGTACTGATTCTTCCCCCGCGATTGAGTGACGAGAACTCGCTCAAAAAAGGTGTGAGGAAAAGCCATTCATGTCCAAGAAGGGGGGTCAAAATTCCTCGCTTTCTTCAATATCACAGGTACGACTATGTCATTTGTTCACAAACTGGTCATGGCGGGTGGTCGGGCGTAGGCCTTGGGGATGAAACCATATTTCCGGGTCTTGGGCGAGTACGACCATAGCCAGCCGTCCACGGTCTGGTTGCTTAGATCGGCGTAGACCCAATCTCCACGGCGCACACTGAGATCATCCGGTGCTTGAGCCTGGAAACAACAGAGACGAGGTTAAAATTGTCATGGGAGAAAAGTTTCCTTGATCACCGTATTACTTAAAGATTTGCCTTAATGCCAATGACTTCTCCGTTAACTATTTTTTTGACAGACTCTTTTAAACTCGATTGCAAGCAATGAATCCGCACAAGTCAGTTGGGGGGGATGATAAATTATGTTTGTATATTGCATTATGTTGTTCCGAGAACAAACTTTCGTGCGTTTTGTCTCTGTTGGAAGATCTTGTTGGCTTTCAAGAAGGAGATAATGTCTGAGAATTTTCTTGAAAGCGACAAAAACATCATAGTGCCCTTTTGACTTTCTAAAAGCCTATGAATAAACAACATGAGAATGCAAATTATGCTACGTGGATTATTGATAAATCTTACAAGCCAAAACCATGAACTATTAAATGGCAATTTTCTAAAGACCTATATCTGCCAGATTCATCTACCTCTTTATATGGACAAATTGTAACCATCCCGAGTGATCTTCAGACATATCGGAAAATGTGAGCTTTTTGAATTAGAAAATCGATCCCTTACTTAATTCCTTGCCCTTTCTTTGCTTTAGGCTTGGCAAATTCCAACGTTTTAGGGCCTTTGGATTGGAAGAATTTTCTGCTTTATATCTTGTTTTTTTTCTTACTTTGTTAATTCTATGGCACGAAATGCAAAATTGTTCTTGACTAACACATTTTCCAGAAATGTTTGGTGACAATTCCCTTAGTTCGCCAAGACATGACCCTTGATTGTAAAACTGGCAGCCATCTTAATGCAAGGTTGAGCCAGATATTGCGTAAGAATTTTTGGATCAGCTCTGGACTTTTCACTCAAAAATATGTCAGGAGGATAATGCTCGTTGAACATTCTCGTTCTAGGTTAATAAATTCGAACTCTCTATCTTTTGTAATTACATGCTTTCGAAAAACACCAAGCAGGGTATATTTCAGCATACCAAATCAAATCTTGTCAAGATTGGTCTTTCTCCGGATTTTTTAAAATCAAAATAAAACACTTTTTTGAAAGCTTAACAAAAAGTCACCCTGAATAAAGAGGACTTTTCTTGCGATCACTGCCAGCAAGGATTTCAAGAAATAACCCGTTTAAAGCCTGGTTCGATTCGGGAATTCAGAAAAACCTTTTGTTCGTGGTAAATCAATGTCAAGCGTACCTTGTAGTCGTAGAGCATGACGAGTTCGGTTCCACTATATCGATTGTCCCCACCACCCGATGGACCCCCGGCATTCCCATTCGAAGACGTATTCGAAGGCAGTGGGGGTGGTGCCGGGTTGTTGTTGCCTTCATACCCGGAGATTGGCAAACCAGCCGTACTATGCGTTGATCCCACCACGCCCAAACTGTTCATTCCACTAGTCGAGAAGGAGGAGGGGCCGGAAGAGCCCACACTTCCCATTGGTCGGGTGACGGTGGGCAATCCGTTGAAGCCGTGGTCAGGAGGTGGATAATTACCCTTGACCGGGTAAGCGGACGACTGGCCTATGTTGTTATTGTTCAGGAGAGGAGGAGGACGGGGTTGGGCCTGAGGCACGGGCAGGCCTTGCTCGTGATGTTGCATCGTCGGATGACCCATAGGAAGAGCGCCGGGTTTCCCACTCAATTGGTGGATGGACTTTTGTTGCTGTTGTTGCGGATGTTGGGGGTGGGCTTGGTTTGTGCCGTTGACAAGATTTTCTGGAAGCCAAATCGAGGAAAGTTTCATATTTATGGGTAAACTTTGGCCACACAAAAGAGATTCAAGTTTGGCTATTGGGGTACTCTGGAAGGAGCTCTTACGGTGTCTGTGAATGGCATCCAGAGGATAGATGAAACCGGACGGGACAAAGCCCTCCGTTTGGTCATATTTGGCCACCCAACACCAATCCGGATCGTCTGAGTTGAGCACAGTCACACATTGTCCACGCTCCACATTCAAGTCATTCTCGTCTTGGGCTTGATACGTGTATAACACAATGTATCGGCCGGATGGTTCCTAAATTGAGACGAGAAAACCATGTTTAGATGAGCAGTTTTTGCGTTCGAAATTCTCATTAGGAATATTGGGAAGTGAGGAGGAGAAAAAGTCGCCCTGGGTGTTGAGATTTTGTGTGGGTGTCAAAGATTAGGATGTGTGGAATGACCAGAAATCATAGTTTCTTTGAATGGGTCCAATCAGGTTTTCCACGAAGGGTTGTTGGCTCACTCTCGTGATAATCATTGAAGCATCTTTCTTTGAACTTGTTAATCAAGCTCTGGGTGGGAGAATTAAGGGTGATCCTCCAAAACCCAGGGTTATCAAGAAGGGTAAAGTTTATGGACAAGAAGAGTACCTTCGTCAATCCCATGTTTAGAATATTGCTATTGCTCAAGCTATGTGGGAGTTTAATCGTGCATAATCTAGACTTCTTTCGTGTTCGACAATCAATTCCAAGCCAACAAGAACCTCCGATATTCACGATATATTTCCAAGCAAATTAGTTTTCAACGAAAGAAGCATGAGACCCCAAAGTGGTTCAGAGGACGATCTAAAGCGAAGTGTCGACTTATCAGAGCAATCAACCAGTCTTGGCTGTCTCCATGCTCAACAAAGCATGATACTAACCTTATAAAACGGATGAATGTCTGGTTGTGATGAGCTTTCACTCATCAACGAATTTGACCTGGATGGATCGTTTTGTGACGTGTTGTGAGGCGGGAGTGGGTGTGGCTGACTGCCACGTGTGTTGTTATGATTTGAGGAGGGAAGCATCTTCCCCATGGATCCCGGGCCCATTTGATGTTGTCTTAATAAACTGCTGTTTTCAGAATCCGTTTGATCCGGACCCCCTAAAACATAATCAAACACCACTGACAACGCTCCATTTACGACGTATCCCGTTAATCAAATGAATAAATACCCGAACTCGTCCCCATAGGAACCCCCGGGGGCATGCCTTGGGAGGCCGATGAGGGCAATCCGGGCGAGGTCATGGATATTTGGGGCAATCCATTCATGGAGGTGGCTTTTCCGGGCCCACCTCCAGACCCTCCCATTCCAAATGGAGCTGAGCCGTCACGGGGCAATTTCTTCTTCACGTTGAGTGCCAAGCCCGCCAATTGAGAGCCAAATTGAGCACAGTAGGAATGTGGAATGAATCCCTCCTTGTTCTCCTCGGATATCACATAAACCCAATCATTTTCCTGGTAGAGAACGTGTACGATCTGAAAGAAGAGAGCACGTTCATCATAATCATCATCATCACTCACACTCGCTCGCTCACTTGCCTCTACAACAGAGTCGAATGTTAAGTGCCAAGCGAGCAATTTACTGTATATCAGCCTCTAATTTGATGACCATTCCCCATTCCACAATCGGCAAAGGAACATGGTTGGCCATGCATGACTCGCACACTTTACGGACATATTTTCATGTCACACCTCGATCAAGATTACAATGAGCGCTCTCGATTGAAGAGCTGTTCAATCCCAATTAGCCCCAACATCTTGAAGTGTTCCTAATCGATCCCCAAAATCAATGACAACTCGTAAAGGTTCCGATTTTAATCACGACTTTCTGACTGGACTTGATGGCTTCAGGGCAGAAACTCCCGTAATGAAAGACTTTCTTTCGTCCGGCCATCGAGGTCTATTTCGAGAAAGAATTTCTCCTCGCTGCCTCCACGTCCATATGGTTAAATGATTATGGTGCTCAAAAGAACCAGGCTTTGGTTTCACATTCCGCTCAAAAAACGGTCCTTTGCAAGTTTTACCCCGTGAGCAATAACAAGATGATTCCTGGCTTCAATTGTATCAGCGAACAAAGTACATCCATTCTCAGTCGGAGAATAAATGGTTGGCGGCTGACAGAAACCATGTAACACAAATCGTACATGTGTGATGTGAGTATCAAATCAAGCGGGATGCAGTCCACTTCTTCATCCACACATGTGAGCTTTGGATGATGTGTCGGAGGGGCGGAATAGAAATTCAGCTCATTCATCATCCACCTATAACGATAGGTAGGGATAGCTCAGGTCACAAGGGACGACTCACTCCTTGGAGGTGTACTCCTGTTGCAAGATAGAGCTCGCTTTTTCATTCTCAGTTGATGAGTCTTCCCTGCCCCCCCTCCCCCGTCTCCACCCTCCCTCGGATTTGAGGTTCACGCATTACGAAAGATTGTTCAAACAACAAAAGATTTTTCCTTGTCTCTTCTTGCTACTTGAGATCCATAGAAGAGGTACCAACTACACCATCTACTGATGACAGTTGAGAGGCAAGTCAAGGACTGCCAATTTCTGGAATCCATGTCCACTCCTTGGTACGTGTCCCAGTATGTGTTTGTTTGGTGGAGTGCTTGAGCACTTTCACACATGGCGATCAAGTTTCATTGGTTTTCTCTTCGCTATCAATGGTTGATCGGCCAAAGAGTCAAGATTCTTGTATGACATTTCAAAGGGATGAGAAAGACCATTGGGATTTACGATCAATCGGTCAATTGCCAAAATCATTTTGATATTTTCTTGATCATCAAAACATACCATTAGAATTGAGATTGAAAAGCGTTTCCGTATTGGGTCATGTTCCTGGTTCCCGATAAAGTTCCATGAAATGTTTCCTCCCTTTCAGAAAATGAAAATTTCTGGAATTCTGGAATTTTCTTTCATCATTACCGTCGCGTCAGGTTAATCAATAGAAAACGGAAGCCTACCATGTTTGATCGGTATACCATAAGCTACCTTGTTTAGTTGTATAGTACAAAGCCCATCTACATGTTCGTAATGCCCAAAACTAAGATTTCTGTTAATGGCGACATAACACACCATGACCTTTTTCATTAATCTTCATCTATATCATACTCACATCTCTGCCCCAATTTTTATTATTTTTAGGGTGCATTTTACCACACATTATCCTGCTTTACATTTTGTACTGAGACGTGGGATCAAACTCCTTTGGTATTTGAAATATGATACTTATCCTTAGCTAAGGAGCATTTGCTCAGTCAGGATTAAACTGCCATGATCTATACTCTGCTCAAACCTCATTTAAAAATAACCACTTTAAGCCCTCTACGCTCGAATACGAAAAGTCAGATGAAAAAGACAGATTAAATGCATGCTTCATTGCAAAGTTTTCAAAAACGATGGGAAAAACAACCAGAAATGCACACTTGTAGTGACACATTTTCAAAGATAAAACTGGATGATATGTTGGATGAAATGTTCCGATCTTCATCCTTAATTCATTATCAAAAGAATGTGGTGATTGGAAACCTGTCAATAATTGATGCTTTACTGAAATTTCGAAATGGCAAAAATAATTTAAAAGCCATTTTGCCTCTTGATGAATTAAGTCACATTCCCGATATCGGAGCGTCTCCCCTTGAAGAAGTGAATTTTACAACGAGGGCAAACTTTTAGCCTTTAGTAATTTACACCTCCAAGTCCACCTAAGCTCAGATATCCTTCAAGTATGACCTCATCCATGACTTTTTAAACACACTTGACAAGCTTTTGCCAAAAGATTGTCTCCTCTCGCAGAGCACAATTCCAGTGCCCGAGTCTCGATTCGATCCAGATCCGATCCCAGTCGACTCCTCGATTCGACACATCACTATCAATCCTCACATGAGACTTTTTGCAAAAGCTCTTTCTTACCTGTCCGCGTTTGACTTCCAGTTCGTCATCCACACAGGGCGTGAAATCGTGGAGCACAACCATTTTGGACTCGGGTCCCAAACCATTTTCCTTTTCGATACCGACCCTGACCAAGGTCTCGATGGAGGCACTGCCCGTGATGCGGCCCATACTTGGAACCGGGCCTTGGAGAGAGTCATCGTGCAAGGCTAAGAAAGAGAGTGCAAGTCATTAAGAATCCACTTTGGGGGCGGTGGTTGGGGTGGTTGACAAACCACATGTAGGTATAGGAAAGACCAATTAGTGGGTGAAGAAAAATGGCCAGACTTAATGGAATTTCCCCTTGGCTCACGAATTCGCGAGAAAACATGTGGAGAATGTGCATCTTCCACGATCGAGCAAGGAGCATCCCAATCATTTTTTGAGCGAATTTTTTCGCGTTCTCAGCCTCAGTTGCACAAAACTTCTCGATGACTTCGTGGGGGGTCCAAGTAGTTTGAGTGGATGGCAGAGCTCTGTCGTCCATTTGGGAACAAACGATGCTTGCTCAAGGTGCAATGATAGCATTAATCTGGATCCTCCTTTCAAAGATACCAGAGCCCAGTTTTTTAAAGCCAAAAGGTGAATCTTAGGTCGAGAAAAGATCCAACCTGTGTATAGTATAGTACGATCTTTTCTCGATCTAAGATTCACTCATTGGCTTTAAAAAATTGGGCTCAAAGGAGGTCTAATGGCGTTACAAGACAAATGAAATGACTCGGGCGAAAGACACCCTAGCCTTTTTAGGGGATATTGCAAAGCTGCTTGAGTTCGAGACAATACATATTTCTGTTTCAAATGGTCGAGGTGCTTGAGATGAGGCCAATGACTTCACAATTTCAGCGATTTTATGGTATGGGATACCCCCATGAACAGTTTTGGGGCAAGGGACCATTCCTTTAAGCTATTTGGTTTTTTTTTCCAGTTCACCTTCCGTTAGCTATTCGTCTTAAAAGTCTCTTTAATTGTGAGAGGGCCATGGGAACTTGTTTTAAATGGAGTAGAAGGGCCCCACGATTTCAATAGAAATTTGCTGAATGCTTCTGTGGTCTACGACCGAAATTTGTCTTCCTCGTGAATTTCATTAGCCCGGAGGAATTTTCCAAGATTCTCTGACCCTTGTTTGATGAGAACTCGAAAGCCATGAAGGAAACCATGCAATTAAAATCTCTCTCCCTCTCTATCTATCGTCTTCTCTTTTGCTCTTGAACACTGAAGAACAGTCCCAAGCCATATGTGATAGGAATCAAAATCAATGATCTCTCCTATGGCGACGACGAACTCGATCCTGAGATTGAGATCCCGGGTTTCAGTCATGTCAGGAAAGATAAGAGCCAAATTTCGAAATTCAGTTTGTCAAGCATGCATGACCATAACAAACGGTATAGCAATTGACTGTGTGATTATTCTTGATGCAAACTGAATGAGCTGATCAAGAAGCAAAGTTGAAGTGGACTTACGCTTCTTTTTCTTGTTTCTCTTGATTCTCACAGGGCAAAGAAAGGCCATAGTGGTCTAACAATAGAAGCAGATCAAGCACAACTTCGGCTTTGAACCTCCTCACACTTGATGAAACGAATTGTTCACGAGTTGAGATTCCTCAAATATTATAAAACACACCCACTATCACCGCCATATCTTTTTTTTAGTTTTTAGAGCTTGAAGCTGACATCCAAATAGAGTTGGGAGGAAAGAATAATATTTATTCTCACACACTTCACGAGAAGATCCAACTGAGGACGAAGACAATCAGCAGCTTCATCCTCACTCCAGTACTGTTACTATTCGCTCTCCGTCTCGTGGTGCTCACCATCCACATCACAAGAAGACCAAACCTCCTGGTGGAAGAATCTACCTGGATGATCTTCACACTCCCGTGTGTAGGTACAGTCCCACTCCAAAACCACCTAGATGATCCGACGTCGTCTTGCTCACGCCTCAGCTGGAAGAGGTCCCCAACCCCAACTCAGGGATAGATTCAACACTCAAAAACGGAATGGTACCCCCTCTCCTTTCTAGCGAAATCGTCACTCATCTGGCCTGTTGTTGGGATATCTATGATCCTCAAAACCAATGGGCGAGGGGGTAGGGGAGACTGGTTGGTTGGTTTGCCAAGAGGGGCCCAGTCTGAATCAACAGGAGATGAATGAGCGAGTGAGCGGGCGTTTTCTTCTAATCAGGGACCAGGGAGAAGGTACCAGTGCGAGAACCCAAAGACGACTGAGGTGGTGATTAAGCTTACACACACGCTCATCGCTCCCTTCAGCGCCAACTGTGATTCATCCCGCCAGATTTTTCTTGCAACTTTCTTGGGAAAGAGTAAAGCTCTTATAAGTACGGGTGTCAAAAATTAAGTGGTTTCGCCGTGAGTCTGATGGAGTGAAGAAAAACAGCGCGCCACTAAGCCATAATAGTTGGTCACCCATCGAAAGGATATGCAATATGGAAATGATGGTCAGCCTGAAGCACCGGACTTACTCGGGACGAGCCAGGTTACAAGTGGTTTACCAGGGGTGTGAATGTCTTTTGTCATCCTTGAGAGGCAAGGGGCGGGAGAAAAGACCCTTGCCAAACACCAAAACGAATTGTCATGCCCTACACTTGTTGGTATAACCTATGGGCCAAAAGTCAAGAGAGAAAACCGATTCTATTTTTCTTCTCCTTTGGCCATGGATATTGCCATCCACTTTGATATTGGGTTTCAAAACTCCCAACTTCCCTTGGCATTGGCTTTTGCTAGGGCATCTTCTTCGTCCAAAATACCATGAGAGTGGGGAGGAGTAATAACGTAGGTGGATGAGGATGATTTCCTCATTCAAGAACCAACCATTTCCTTTGTCAATGACTTCAATTAACTCCACCAATTGGAGCTTGGCTTTTCAGTACTTGATAAGAATGTGGCCAAAGAACTCTTCAAAACGCTTGTAAGGCAAACTTTCTATGCGAAGGTAAAAAAAAATAATACCACTCTAGCTTGAGGTGAGGCTTGTTAATTTTTCGGGTCAAATGGTTTCGTTCTCGGGGCAGGTGCGGGGTCACTCATCAGCCAAAAGATCTTGCTTCAACATTTCTACCTTTTGACAGGCCCTCTCAAACCTATACACACGTACCCCATCGCGCACACACTTACTTACTTACTTGGACTGACCATCTCAGTGAAAGAATTGGAATTCCTGAAGCGGAAAACAATCGAGGTGAAATCGGAAAAGAAATTGTTCATACCAAGCCCAATAATATGAGACCTATAAGGCTCTTTTATGTTTCAGCTCTAAGCCAGAAGTTGGAACTGCAAACTTTGAGTGCTTTTCCTCTCTAAAACCTGAGTCAGTAGTTGTGAATGAGTTCATTAAAGCCCCCGTTAAGTGCTTTGGACGAATTGAAATGGCTTAGAACCCATTGTATGGTCATTTTGCCATTTTTACACCGTTCGAAACAAACACCAAAGACGTAGGGCCATCAACGCATAATGAGAGAAAACTTGTATTGGGATTGCCAAGTCATCTTACATTCAAATACATGACAGTTTCTGCGTGTGATTTCATCGCCTAAAATAAAGGACTAGCAGTTTTTTTTTTCTTCTCTTGCGCAGAATGGATTGTGCAGAAGATGCTGAGGGTTTATTGAGCTCATTTCTCGCCATAAAAGAGTCTCTTTACAAGCGAGAACATCCATACAACAGCCTCAGCTCTAGCCAACGGAACATGATACCATCTGACATTTCCCTTCGCTCATTGACGAGGAAAGCAACATCAGACTTTAAGTGCGGTAATGATTTTAGAAAAATTAGGATCTTGTGCTAATGATTCAAATGCATGCTCTCTTGGTCTGCTACTCTGTACTCTGTATCTCGTTATGAGAGAAATATTTCAAAGCGTTATAAAATGATCTCTTGGTCAAAAGCAGGCCAAAAACATCATGTTAAAAAACAATAGTACATAAAACATTGGTTCTGACCATTCAGTAGGAATTGACTCAAAGATCGGGTCACTACTCAGTAGAGCAATGCAATGATACGCTATATTGAGCACAACATTTATTTTGTGTAGTCCCATCAGCTTTGACATTTAGTGCAGACTTGAAATACGGATGACAAGCATGGTTTGGCGTAATTGGATTAACTAGAGGCTTTAAGAAACGCTCAAAATGGCCAAAATTAGTGTTGATGTTTTGGGGGTTTGTTTTTTTCAGGGGCTTTATTAAACCGATTTAAATCGTAAGTTCAAAAACGTTTACAGATGACTATCAGGTTGCGTGAATGGAGACATGCCGTAGAAATATTGTTTTAGCATGTGCAGACACATTCCTCTCGTTGTCAACGATTTGCTCAATCAAAAGCCAGTGCCACTAAATAATTGTGGCAGATTGACACAATTGCGAAGAGTATATTTGATCAACCAAATTTGATCTGGATGATGATTGATTCGTTCAAGCGATTGATATTAGCAACATCCCCTCAAACGTAACGGTTCTGAACCACATGTTCTACCTTTTATAATAACCATTTAGCAGATATCTCATTCCATGTGATACTTCTCTTTATAGGAACTGGCGCCAACTATTCACCTTTTTGATAACTCATTTGTGACGAATAAACATATTAAGGTTACATATTAGCTTGAAACTCAAATGAGCGATTGTTTTGCATCTTCGAGAGAAGTTTAAGACAATTCAGAAAATCAGGTTGAATTGATTGCATTCCTTTATGTGCACGTCAATTAACATACGGTTGGAGAGGTTTTGTGAAAACCAATGTACAGTTACGTCGCAGTCTTTACCCGGATCCTGAATCTAGTGATATTAAAGCCGAATATAACCTCTACTGCATTTCTTTTACGTTCCATGTTTGTTTTCATCAAACCTAGTCACTAGCTGCTGTAATCATCTACAGTGTATTAATTATTGATCGGAATTATTGTTATCTTCAAACCACTCTGATAGCCCTTTTCAACATCATCTTTCTATTTGCGTATTGGCGAGGCAAGTTTTGCAACTGTCACGGATGCCAGTTTCAATCTGCGCTTTTTCCAACAAACAAAACTATAACAACTTCAACAACAGCACTATTCACAAAACATCATCCTTATGCTGACCTTCTTCGTCCCACATTTTGGAGAGACCAAACAGAGAGAAAACCTCCTAAGCCCATCGTGAGTGTTAAGTTTGCAGAAAAGGAAGTAAGGCCTCCAGCTTTTCCTCAGAGGTCTCTTGAGCGCAAAGGTCCCTTTCTTGAGCGTGAGTCCGCATCAAGTTTCTTTTCTCAGTCCCACACGCACGCTCAAACGCCGACCGAACGTGCATGCACGTCCTTTGAAAGTGGCCTTCTTTCGCTCGAGGGAGGAGTGCAAGGCCCTATTACAAAGCCGACCCAAATGGGATGGCCTTCATTTGGCCGTGCTGAGCAAGATATACCCAAGTATAGTCCGGGTGATTTGAGCATAGGAGAGCAGCAGCTTTCTGGCTGTGCATGTCAAGAAAGAAACTTTCAGGAGCGAGGAACGATAGAAGAGATAGAAGAGAGAGCATGGGGCATTATTGGGGGAACATCTTGTGTGTGGGATCATCTTACTACAGCATTGACGATTGGCTCTATCCTGTGTCTTAGAGAAATAATATCCTAATATCCATTGTCGAAGGTGAGTAAGTAGCTCTTAGTTTACGTGCGGATTGTCAGTCGCTTGAACACTTGAACCAATATTGTCTCTTTGAGTGCGTGGAGATTGTTGTGAAGGTAAGAGGAAAATGCAGTTAATGACGTAAAATTGACGTCAGAACGCGAAAAAAAAGTGCGGCATTTGTAGCATGAAACTAGATTTTAGCAGTGTGTTTGCGAGCTGGAACGCAGCTGGGTGTGTTTTAGCAATCGATCCAATTTTGGATAGGGATTAGTTTGACAAAAAAACCATGGAAAACCCTTAAATAACAAAGTTACACGAAAGAGTGAACCCCCCCCAAAAAGGAATTTGTTCACAAGAAGGACAATTGGACAAAGTCGGTAAGAGTTATTCTGAAAAGAAAAATCGAAAGTTTCTTGGAGAGCTAAAAAATGATTAGGAAAAACTTAGCCCCTGCTCAGCGGAACATTTCAAAACTATGGCAACAACCCATCAACTGTGGGATCAAGAATAATATAAAGTACATTCAGGGGTGAGTCAGCTCGGAACAAAAACCAATCCAACCCCCTTTTTTAGATATTGGCCTTTTCACACATTTTTGGTCACGTTGGCGAACAACCCATTAGCCCCCTTACGCTGCACGAAATTTGTTTTACGTTCTGCACTTCAGAGGGCGCTTTGTCACTCAGCCTCTACCAAAAAAGGGGCCGATTGGTCAAATTCCTTTTTATAGAAGTGTAATGCTTTTGTGTTGTTTTTGGCTAATTATATTAAAATCTTATTTATAATTAATTCCCCGGGTCGCATAATGTCCGGAAAAGAAATTGCGTTTAGTGCAAAATCTCAGAAATACTTCAATGTCAAGAAAGACATTAGTCAACGTTTTGATCATTTACTATGGCATTCTTAAATAAATCATTGGAAAACAATTTCAGCCTTGTTTGCCTTCTCATTTTGGTATTTATATTTTCTAGTTTGAGATGCATGAAGAAACTGCGAAAGAAGATTTGGTGCCTTCATCTGACCTCGTGGTGCACAAAGCCGAAAATCGAATACTGCCCATTTTCGAAAAGAGTCTCAACGAGAAATGGACGGAACCGTTTTACTTCATCCAAGCGGCTGATACCCAATTAGGTTTGATTGTCAATTATGGGGATGGCACAATCAACGACCAATACCCCAATATTACATGGGAAAAGGAGATCGAGCTCTGTCGACAATCCGTTGAAATAATCAATAACCTCGATCCCAAACCCAAATTCTTCATCATTTGCGGGGATCTCTTGGATGCTATGCCAGATCTCTGGCCGGACATTCGGAAACGCCAACAGGACGACTTCATGCGGGTCTATTCCGATTTGGACCCATCCATCCCATTGGTTTGTGTCTGCGGCAATCATGATGTGGGTAACACGCCCACCAAGGAAACGATCGCCAACTATCAGGCCAGTTTTGGCGATGATTACTTCTCGTTTTGGGTGGGTGGAGCTCATTTCCTAGTCTTAAACTCCCAATACTTTGAGGACGCTTCCCAAGTACCTGATCTAGCACTGGCCCAAGAGCGATGGCTGAACGAGCAATTACAGATGTCCAATGATCTCGGGAGCCAACACATTGTTTTGTTCCAACACATTCCTTGGTTTGTTCAAGAGCCCAAAGAAGATAAGATTTACTTCAATATCGAGATCAATTGCCGCACTCGGATGTTGAGCAAGTTCAAGAAACATGGTGTGAGTAAGATCTTTTGCGGGCATTACCACCGAAATGCGGGTGGATGGGACGAGAATCTTGAGTTGGTTGTGACCACGGCGATTGGGTGCCAAATTGGCAATGACTTTCATGGGATGAGGATCGTTCGAGTAATGGAAAACGACATCCAGCACGATTTCTATGGATTGGATGATTTCCCCCAGAAGATAGACCTGAACCCAACCCAAAAGACCAAAGAGACATCATCTAACAAAAGTAACTTGTAAGGAGTCGTTAAAAAGTATGTTTGTAGGTGGTTTGGTTCCATCTTTATCACTATTTAGATCAGTGTCTGGATACATTGGTTGTCTATTGTATTGTGTTGTTAGAATTGTACTATGATAAATCATCAATTACACTAACATGGCTCTGGCAGTCTAGGAGAAAATACGAACCAATGGTCGGATGTTATTTCATTGCAATGGTTTGATTGGTAATACATTAGTTTGATATCAAAATCAGACTTGGGCAAGTTATTGAGCACGGAATTCACAGCGGAAGAGAAACAACTCATCTGTTTCAAAATTATCACTCTGAATCGGATTAGACCGGTTTGTTGGAAAATCCGATCACAGTCCATGTTTTTCGAAGCCTATATTCAGTGGTTGGCCAGTTGTGCAAACCCTGCATAATTCATTGGTTGATCAAATATTATGCGAAGAGATGGGCAACAATCGCAAATATGCTGATTATTACCTCCCAGCAGCAATAAATACACGTTGGTTGGTAAATGGTTGTTTAAAAAAAAACAAAAATATGAGTCTAGAGCCTTTTGCTTAAAAAATTAAACATATTCATTTATTTGTTACAATAAGAGTTCAATTTCTTGTTCTTGATGTTATTGCTTCTTTCTTATTCTAACGACTGACTTAACTTTAAAATCCGTTATTTTAATGTACCTATGCAATATGACAACCCAACAAAGAAAACATGATGTGCTGTTTTTCAGAAGTGTGGAAATACGTTGTTGAAATGTGTTCCAAGTTGAATGAATATATTTGAAGTTTTCAATTTCTTGTGCTTGGTTTTACTTGCTTAATAGTTTACTTTGAAGATGCCATCTCCCTTTATTTAACATTTACTTAAGATTACTATCTGATTTGTTCGGGGAGAGCTCTTTGCGATAATTTCGTCATTTAAGCACCTCAATCCTTATGTACGACTTCCAAGCTGCTTTAGCTATCAAAAATCCGACTTGTTTAGGAGAGGAAAATTATTTATAAAATATTGAATAGAGAAGAGCATGGAGGTGAGCAATTCCAACTTTTTCAGTTATGAAGTACCAACGTAATTGAGGTATGTTTTTTGGCTTTTTGATGCTGGGGAATGACGGCAGAGTTTCATGATCGGGGCTGTGTTAAAAAAAATGCAAATGGATTTTTCCTTTTTGGCTCATTTGATCTTTTATTGATTTTGATAATTTCCTTTCTGAACGGTTTGAAAAGCTTGTTTTTTTGTGCAGCGTTTAAAAAAAAACCATCTCATCAGCTTTGTATGAAATGGTGGTTTGGATTTTGGTCCCTTACGGTGGGACAATTTATAAAGGCAAGCTGGGATCGTGGAACGGGGTTGACAAAAATTTATTGGCTTCAAATGTTTCAGCTTCAATTTGGTTTCATTGCAGTGCCTGATTTCCCTTACATTGAAAATACTAATTATAACCAAATACGCGCATGAAATGCACGATTTGAGTTTGAGGTCTTGGTAAACATTCAGGGGCCAAGACACATACAGCTTGCAATCCTCCCACTACCTGTTGCTGTTTCGAACCTACTCATCATTCAAGAGCTTAAAACGTAAGTTTTTTTGTAATGTTTTTGTATAATTTTGTTATGAAATTACTTTTCTAAGACAAATATTGATCTAGCAACAGATATTCATATCAAATTGATTTTGCCCCACTTCACTTTTTACGATATGCTTTTACCTTTTGTGAAAAGAGTTGTAGACTGTACTGCTGAGTCGATTGCACCAAACAATGCAAATTCTGGATTTTTGGATTTTGGTTTGACAAATGTCGCCAATGCCCGCGAATGAGAATTGCTTCAATGAACGCTATATTGCCTCTCCATTTGCCTGCAATCGGAAATTATATTTCCCACCCTTTAGATGATCTAAACGACCAAAGTCTTTTGAAGCTCCCAACTACCTCTTACCTTAGCTTAGGGCAACATCTACTAGTTACCTCCGTGGTATGAGCCTCAAAAATCGCCCCTCTATTTACAGAGACCAAAAATGTCAGCGATCAAGTCCAATCAAGACTACCTCTACAGGCCATCGACGATCATCAACAAGGCCGTGAATCGGCGTTACCCGCCCTTTAAGAAAAACGCCCAGGACTCATGGACCAACCCGTTCTATTTCATCCAAGCTGCCGACACTCAAATGGGTCTTATCATGAACTATGGCGATGGGACCATTGAAGATCAATATCCCAATGTGACATGGGACAAAGAGTTGAAACTTTGTCGACAAGCAGTCCAAATCATCAACTCACTTCAACCCCAGCCTACGTTCTTTGTTCTTTGTGGAGATTTACTTGATGCTCCGCCAGATCAATGGCCTGAGGTTCGGAAACGCCAACGCGAGGATTTTATTCAAGTCTTTCAAGGGTTGAAACCATCGATCCCAATGATTAGTTTGTGTGGAAGCGCCGACTTAACGAATAGTCTAAGTGAAGTGAGTCTGGATGAATACAAGTCCACTTTTGGCGATGATTATTTTGCTTTCTGGGTGGGTAATGTCCATTTTATCGCTCTTAATGCGCAACTTTTCGAGGATGTACCCGAAATGTCTGATATGGCATTAGCCCCAAACCAAC
>NC_081444.1:14205582-14205685 GCF_007210705.1 Tigriopus californicus | reverse complement strand
ATGATTTCTTTTTCACATGTACGTGAATTACGTTTGAAATAAAAAGGACAAATAAAAAAAGCGAGGCTGAATGAAAATAGCATTTCTAGTTTACACAAGGGGA
>NC_081444.1:14202891-14205539 GCF_007210705.1 Tigriopus californicus | reverse complement strand
AGCCATTGGATGCCAACTTGGCGAAGATGTCCATGGAATGAGGATCGTGAAAGTGTTCGAAAATGAGATAATCCACGAATTTCAAGGGTTAGATATATTTCCTCAAGATATCGACCCCGCGCTCATTCGCCTAAAACTAATCTTATCAATAACTAATCAAAGGCTCTTTTAGTGAAGTGGTGTCAAATAAGAGTCAATCCGGATCCACAATATGATTTCTTATTCACATGTACGTGAATTACGTTTGAAATAAAAAGGACAAATAAAAAAAGCGAGGCTGAATGAAAATAGCATTTCTAGTTTACACAAGGGGATAAGAGGCTGATGAGGCGATTCCACATTGGTTATTCTTATTCCTGGCCATCTTGATGAAACCAGCATCTCCCCATTTGGTACTCCACGAGTTCTTCACCAACCAATAGTCGGATCCATTGTCGGATCCATATCCAACGACCAAGACTCCATGATCAAGCGAGCCAGAATCACACTCGGGCTCATCATAAACCCCTATTTGAGACGTTTAGGGCGTGAATTTCCAAAATGCATACATAACTTTCTGCCATGGACTTTACCTTCAGAATAGAATTGGAACGATTCGTGAGAAGCATCAATGGCCACCGAGACGGGTCCCATCGTGGCAACAGCTTCTTTCAGCTTCTCTTCATCGCCAGGTGGTAAATCGACGAATCCCTTGTCACGAGCACCCACATTTTTGGCTTGGAATCGGCACGAGGCATCTTTGCCTTCATATGGATAAGACGTTTCAGTGTCGATCCCACCGTTGTCTTTGATGTATTGAAAGGCCAAGTCCATAAGGCCCCCATTACAGCCATGGTTACCGAAGGATTCTGAACAATCAATCAAGTTCTGTTCCGACAACGAGACCATCTTGCCAGTCTTGCGGAAGTGCTGACCCTCCAAAGCACCAGTCTTAACGATATTAAAAGAGAAATTTCATATCACCGCATATCTTGATAAAGTGCTTGATAAATATGCTTAGCCATTAACTGAGCATAAACATAAGATCATCATACGTACAGTAGAAAAAGCCCAACAAGAACCACACCAGCCTTGATCCTTGATGGGTGTGACTGCGCCCTTGGTTCTCCAGTCAACTTCGTCGGGGATTTCGACATTGGCGGGTGAGATAAAAGAGGCTCCCAAGAGAGGCTTTTTCTTTTTCAAGTCACTGCGGAAGCCATTCAGTTCAGAGACGAACTCGTGGTGGAGGAGATCTCCATACTTGTTCATCTTGAGAAGATAGCGGTGATGTCCCCGATGTGCTCGATGGTTGTGTTTGGCCACCTTGGCCTTGTTTTCCATGAAGACCTTCATGCGGAATTGCTCCTCGGCAGGCGTTGAGTAGTTCTGTGCTGCAATGATAAGGCCGCATTTCTTAAAAGGTTTGTCTCAGGTAGAAAGCAAAGAAACATTTGCTGGCTTACCATGGACGAATTTCCAGGCTTCCCATTCCTCGACAACGACCTCAAAGAAGGACACGGCACTGGCCGTGCCCAATAACAAAGTCAATGGTATTAACAAATTCATGCTGATCAACTAGATAATCACACTTTAAAACCCCAATCTTCAACGCTTGAGCCAATGCGGGGAACTGAGCTCAAAAGCGATGGAGACACAATACATATACTCACTTCTGAACCTTGCGCTAGCTGGCAGGGGAAAAACAAAGCACGAAAGAAAATTGTGACTGCCGTTGGAAAACAACCGAGTGATGTAAAATACGCATTTTGAGCGTGTATGTACGTACGTATGTTCTTCAAGTAGAGGAACTTAACCGTTTTGTGTTGGATGAAGGGTGAAAGAAATTGCGAAGAATGGCACTTGACAGAGATTTGAATAAGAAACATAGATAGGAGACTAGATGTTAGTGCTGGGTCGAGTCGTGCAAAAATCGGACTCGTGCGAGTCCTTTGATTTTTTTTTACTTTTGGCCGGCCTCGTCGAGTCCGGACTAAAGTCCGGCAAAAGGATCGAGTCCCACAGAGGACTAACGACTTTTGCTACAGTCAGTTTTAGCAGAAAGACTCTACTCGAGTTCGGACAATTTGTCCAAAATGGAGTAAAAGACTCGAATGAACTCGGACTTGCGTCCTAGCAGTACTAGAAGGTTTTTTTTGGTTTGGGGTGCTAGGTTCGGAAGGGTGAGCCTCGCCCGGCCAGCGAAGCCAGCCATTACATCGTATACTTACAAATTCCGTTAAGTATCAAGTCTTTCCCGTATCAGTTTTTGCTTCTCCGTCTACGGGTGTGGTGAGCGTCTGAAGGTTTTCTTTGAGAAAGGTCGGGGAGGAGATTCGAACCGGGGACATCTCTCAAGCTAGGAAACTGGGCTAACCACGACACCATGTCTCATCCCCATTGTGTAGATATTACTAGCTGGGGCGAATACGGATTGGACATTTCATCGTGACGGTTGAATTTAAGCCACAATGACTTTTCTCCCTCATAAAAAAACGTTCAGTTTGAAGTTTTTTTCTCCCTTTAATTCATTGTCGGTAGATCTCTTTAACATGAAATGATTGATTTGAATCTAACTTGTACTGTTCAATAAATTGATTTGGCCTTTTTTGGTTCCATGTCAAAAATGGTTGGTAAAACTCAACCATGGAGGTTTTCTTTCGTCATGG
>NC_081444.1:14198221-14202840 GCF_007210705.1 Tigriopus californicus | reverse complement strand
TGAGTGAATGAATGGCAATTCCCATTCATTCACCCACACACAAACACCACGAACACTACACGTGCACAGCAACCAAGGAGCAACAGAGGAAGTCACACCTTGGTTCGAAATTCCTGGGAGATAAGAACGAGAGCAAACTAAATGCGTCTGTTCTCAGCGGGCTCCAAAACAGGAATGATTTTTGGTTTAAATTTTAAACAGATTGGAATTTTTATCGAACACGAGTTTTTTTGGGAACCTCTAATTTTGATTTAAAAAAAAAATGGTGTTTATATTCAAGAAAATAGGAGAGAGGAACAAAAAAGAAAGGCTTTTGTACTCCTATGATAAGGAAAATAAGACTTAAAAGGTCAACAAAAATGAAAGAGAAAGAAGAGCATGATTATGGTTTTCTGTTAAATAGCTCAGAGACACTACTTCTTCTTTATCAGTACTCTTATTTCTGGTCTCTCACTCACTGCACAAGCTAAATAAATTTGGTGGTAGACAGCTAAAGTCATGAGTACCCGATTGTCTAATAGCTTCAAGTTTCCCTATTTGCCAAGAGAGGAATGGAAAATTAAATGCCACTCTGGAGAGTGAAAAAAAAGGAATGAGTAACGAGTAATTTTTGCCTCATGACAATTACACCATTTCAAAATCTAATGAAACTATTGACTTGTCAAACTTTGGGTTGCCCAAGAATTTCCCAGTTTGATGACTAACGACTCACGAAACCTCTATTAGTTGTGAAGGCAGAGTCTATAGCATTCATTGCGAAATTCTTGAGCAAGCCGGAGTTTGACAAGTCCATAGTTCCTTTTTCGAAAAAAGTAACGAATTACTGCAATTTCTTAGCTTGTAATTTTGTAACTATTGCCCTATAACTATCACAATAGCTGCTTGCACCAAAATTTGAATCCATTATCACTCGGGAGAAGGTTTTTGACTTATCATTGTTGCCACTTGGCTTCACGACTGATTGGCTGAACCAGCATCTTGCACATCTTTAAAATTGCATAATAAAAAGACAGCAGCGGTAAATTGACAAATCAGAGTGAAACGTTATGTTACTGAAATACGTTTCATTGCATGATATACTTATGATTGACCTTGTTTTCAAATTTTTCAAAAGTTATCAAAAATTAACCACCCATCTCCTGACCGTTTACCCATGCCCCATGGAAACATGTTAAGATTTTAGCTGCTTTGGTCCGTGCGGAAGTTTTAGCGTTGTCTTTGGTGGACTGCATTTCAAGAATATTGTGATCAGAGAGATGACTTTACGTTACTTGAATGTCTGCCACTATGTCTGGGTCGTTTTTACAAACGAAGTCCAGGATACCTTCCAATCGCGCGGCTTTTTCGACATGTTGCAAGAGATTTTCCTGGATCATGAACTCTTCTAGTAGTGGGAAAGATACTGAAGAGTCCTTTGGCAAGAGAATGTAGCTCATGGGGCTCGGACGCCACTCGACGGTGGTTGTTGGGAAAATACGGTAAATCCCCCATTATCAGGTGACGGGAGCATGTGGCCTTTGCCAATTCTCTCTGGATAAATGCAAGCCCGGTGTGAAACGAATTTTGGAGCTTGAAGGTGGTCTATAAACCGTGATAAACGTTAGGTCCCAGGTTAGTGCATGCACAAATAATATTTCTACCTCTTCATTCGAGAAGTTAGTTAGGGTGGCTATACAATCATTTTTTATGTACAGGCATACTCCGCCATGAGGGAAGATAGTATTTTGAGGCCTCTCCCTATCGCAACGAAACAAATTTAATCCCTTTATGGCCAATTCTTCGTCTAGTACCCCGTCCCGCAACCAAGTCTCCGTGACAGAGATAAAATTAACACACTTATCTAAGGCCAACTGTTCCACAAATTTTACTTTGGATGACCTTTTTTTATATAAGACATTGCGCATTAAGATAAACTCCGTTTAATAAATCGGAATTTTTTTATGTATCATGCTTATAAGAGATTCTACCATCCCCTCGAGCCGTAAAAATCCCTTTTCTGTACGTATATGCATATGTAGGATTTGGGATTTGTGTATTTGGGAATTGTGCTAAATGGAGTGGGGGATGATAGATTGGGGGAGGGGGAGAGGGAAACGAAGGGACCATCGGTGCTATCGTTTGCTTTTGATCAAGGGCGTTAGCTTTGTTTTTCCGTTCTTGTCTCGGACGCTCTCTTTGCGTTCCTTTGACGTGAACGTTTTTGCATTTGAGATTGAGACATGTTTCGGTCTTCATAGATTGAACACGTATGTATGGGTGAAAGTACGGACAACCTTCGTCTCCTTTACTGCATCCTCTCTTATTGTATTTCTTTAATCCAAATTTCAAAATCTTAAAGCACCATTTGAGGTGCTCACAAGTCACAGATCATAGAACGACTAGATGTCGCGTTGGCCTGACCTCATTTCAGAGGAAAATGGATTTTGTGTCAACAACTCTGTGCACCAAAAAAGAGGAGGGTGACTGCTTGATCGCTACTAATGACCTACAATCGCTGGGTCTTCAACGAACGCAATCAGTGACAAACTCACTCAGAATCCGGCCACGCTGGCCGACGAAAAAGCATGAATCACTGTACACCAAAATTTATGTACCAGCTGATGAAGGCAAGTGTTCGCATTTTTCCTCGCGCTATGTGAGGTCTAGTCATTATATGGCCTGTGTCATAGGTGCATCCATGCTTTTCATTTGGGCATGGCTGATTAGGGTGGGTTTTACAAATCTGATCTGATTTGGAGTCATTGATATTAGGGGTTTCTGCTACCCCTTTTTTCAAGGAAATTGCGTTCAAAGGTGAACTTGTCGGGTCATTTTGAGTCAGTGTGTCTTCAGTTTCCGTTAGGACCAAGGACTTGGTCTTGGATATCCAAGCTTGAAACATCTCAATGATGTACACTTTGTTTATTGAACTCAAGTCCTTTCCCTGGACCGCGAGTTCCAAGCAAAGCTTGGCCTCCGCACCCACAGAGCTCAAGAAAACGTCCATCACTGGCTGGTCAAGCACTTGAATAAAAAGACAAAGTGCCAAAAGGAGAAAATCAATCCCGCAATAGTAACACGATCTGTGTGTGGGATGGAAGACTAGCATTTCCTCTGTTTTGATTTGGTTTGAAAACCTCTTGTATTTAGCAATTTATCTTTTATCAGAGATGTTTCTGATTTTAAAGAAGAAGTACGTTACAAAATGAAAAGGCGGCCCAACCATCAACATAGTGTATCTCAAAGAAAAGGCAATTTGATAAAAAAAAAGAGGCAGAGCTATATGGAAGGGATGGATGTAATAAATATCTGGCAGGCGATTGACAATATCCCTGCAACCTATGTTTACTTTCATGCAAAAGGTTTTGTAGAAAAAAAATCAAGAAACCTTAATTCTCACTATTCTTAATCCTAAAATTTACCCAAGCTTTTGAAGAATTTTGCAATTTTCCAAATCATTTGTATTTTTGCGCTGAAATGGCTGAAATCCCATGATAAATTGCAGAAAAGTGTCAAACTTTGATGGTAAAATTGCAAAGTTTGCAGATGCAAAAAAAATGCAAAACAATCTGAGATATGAAAGTTTTTATTTGCAAATTTGCATAATTTGTAAGACGCAAGTTATGGTCGGCCCTTTGATAACGCGCCCACACTTTTGGAATCACCATTACCAACGAAGTGGTAAGAGGAAAAGCACAGTTTCACAAGGTTTTGGTGACTTAGTTTTCAAACGTCACCTTTACTAAACTTACCTTTAGCGCAATTTGATGAAAAAAGGAGATAAGGAAAAGTCACTGGTATGCTATAAATTTGCAATATATAGCTCGCTTTTTATCCATTTGGATGTTAAAAGTGTTTCTAAGGTCTCTCAGAAGAGTTGATGGTATATTTATGGTGTTAGATTGGATCAACAATAAGGTGTTCAGCGAAAAATACCTTAATAAAGAAAGGCATTTAAGAGCGTGTTCTTGTCCTTCTTCGTTTGTTTTTCCGTCTTCTTTTGAAATTTTTGTCCTATGTGTCTAAATGTTTTTTCTCTTACAAATTTGAGGTTTGCTTGCAAACTTGGTTAAAACTGAACGGAAGGTGAAACTTTTGATATGAGGTTTTGTGACCATTTGTGGGTGTGAATTTGGCGCTTTTGACAAAGGTCGACTAGAGGAGAATAGAACAAAGGATATGTCTCGTGCTAAGAACCTTCGCTGCCATTTTTTGATCTGCTTTTGATGTTTGGTTGTTTGGTTTGGTGGGTGCAAGTGTTCGAGGGGGAGTCAAGTCGGCAAGCACAACATTGTAGACGTTTTTCTCCACCAATTTCATCCTTGCTCTTCCTGTGGCAGGACTCCGTTTTTGTAAGGTTTTTCATTATACTTGACTTACGTTGACCCATTTATAAGCAAAAGAAAATCGTTTGAAGAACAAGTGAAAAGCCAATGGGATAATTCATCGGACGGGACAACAGACTTACGTTTAGAATTAGGAAGTTCGAGTTTTATTTGTTTACGCTTGTATATTTGCAATAAATATAGATCCGAACAAAGATGTTTTGTCAGTCTTTTTTGAGAATTGCGTTATTCATAGGAAGGACAGCAACTGCAAATTGGCAGATGATGTTCAAATAAAACGGAGTAACACTTGTT
>NC_081444.1:14198074-14198181 GCF_007210705.1 Tigriopus californicus | reverse complement strand
TCCAAAGATCCAGTCTTCACAAGGCCAAAGATGATAGAAAAAAGTTATCATGAGCAATACGTTCTTGTTTTTCATTCCAAAACGTTGAAACTTGAACTTACAGTAGA
>NC_081444.1:14197177-14198038 GCF_007210705.1 Tigriopus californicus | reverse complement strand
AGTCTTGCGGAAATGTTGTCCTTCCAAAGATCCAGTCTTCACAAGGCCAAAGATGATAGAAAAAAGTTATCATGAGCAATACGTTCTTGTTTTTATCCGCCTTGGCCGTACTTGCCAGTCTTGCGGAAATGTTGTCCTTCCAAAGATCCAGTCTTCACAAGGCCAAAGATGATAGAAAAAAGTTATCATGAGCAATACGTTCTTGTTTTTCATTCCAAAACGTTGAAACTTGAACTTACAGTAGAGAATGCCCAACAGGATCCACATTGGCCTTGATCCTTGACAGGAGTGACGGCACCTTTGGTTCTCCAGTCAACTTCGTTGGGGACCTTAACATTAGCGGGCGAGATAAAGGTGGCTCCCAAAAGAGACGGTTTCTTATTGAGGTCATTACGGAAGCCGTTCATTTGATTGACAAACTCGTGGTGGAGGAGATCTCCATACTTGTTCATCTTCAAGAAGTAGGTGTGTTGGCCTCGATGAGCTCGATGATTGTGTTTGGCCACCTTGGCCTTGTTCTCCATGAACACCTTCATGCGGAATTTCTCCTCAGCCGGAGTCGAGTAGTTCTGGCCTGTAATTATGGCAAAGATCACTTTTGATATGCCCTGCATGAGGCCCTGCTTGTCAACTTACCATGGACGAATTTCCAGGCCTCCCATTCCTCGACAACGACCTCAAAGAAGGACACGGCACTGGCCGTGCCCAATAACAAAGTCAGTGCTATCAACAATTTCATGATGAATAAATGAACGAGTAGACTTCCAACTGATCTGCGACGGAGAAATGTATAAACCTTCAGAGCCAATTGTCAACTGATGAGAAATCTTTGAGAACTGTGCGATTGTGTATCTGTAGTAC
>NC_081444.1:14196792-14197141 GCF_007210705.1 Tigriopus californicus | reverse complement strand
CTTATTCCTGGCCATCTTGATGAAACCAGCATCTCCCCATTTGGTACTCCACGAGTTCTTCACCAACCAATAGTCGGATCCATTGTCAGAACCATAACCAACAACCAAAACCCCGTGATCGAGAGCACTAGGATCGCACTCAGGCTCATCATAAACGCCTAGAGGTGATTTTTCCGTTAGTTCATCACCCGTCACGTTACTAAATTCGATAAATAAATTGCATACCGTGAGAGTAAAACTGGAAGGATTCGTGGGAGGCATCGATGGCAACGGAGACGGGTCCAATGGTGGCCACAGCCTCCTTGAGTTTCTCCTCATCACCTTGAGGAACATCGACGAATCCAATATC
>NC_081444.1:14196306-14196761 GCF_007210705.1 Tigriopus californicus | reverse complement strand
GACAAAGGTCGACTAGAGGAGAATAGAACAAAGGATATGTCTCGTGCTAAGAACCTTCGCTGCCATTTTTTGATCTGCTTTTGATGTTTGGTTGTTTGGTTTGGTGGGTGCAAGTGTTCGAGGGGGAGTCAAGTCGGCAAGCACAACATTGTAGACGTTTTTCTCCACCAATTTCATCCTTGCTCTTCCTGTGGCAGGACTCCGTTTTTGTAAGGTTTTTCATTATACTTGACTTACGTTGACCCATTTATAAGCAAAAGAAAATCGTTTGAAGAACAAGTGAAAAGCCAATGGGATAATTCATCGGACGGGACAACAGACTTACGTTTAGAATTAGGAAGTTCGAGTTTTATTTGTTTACGCTTGTATATTTGCAATAAATATAGATCCGAACAAAGATGTTTTGTCAGTCTTTTTTGAGAATTGCGTTATTCATAGGAAGGACAGCAACTGCA
>NC_081444.1:14144400-14196255 GCF_007210705.1 Tigriopus californicus | reverse complement strand
TCAATTCACACCACTTCGAATGCCTTGTGACGACGATGGGGAATGTTTTAATTCAAAGTTGGTTGTCGTTTTTGCGCATTTCCAATAAATTCGATTCGTAAATGAGCTTTCTTCGGATACAAGGGAACCCACGCATGATCCAGTTGAGCCAGAACTTTCCGTTATCCTAGCGAGTTTTGTTACACTTCTAGGATGTAGTCAGTTATCAAACACAGATTGGTTATCAAGAATACAACAGCACCATCATTCCCCTCCTCTCGTCTTCCTTCTCTACGTACAGCTACGTGCACTACCGTAGCAGCCAACCCTAAGCTGAAGGATAGGAGGCCAAAGTGTCATTGAGATTGAATTTGGCGTCTTTTCAGTCCCTTCTTCGCTTTCTTCTTTTCCAAGTTTCTTTGTGTCCATTCCGCAATTTTTGTGCCTTTTAGCTCGCTTCTTCTCTGACCCAATTACCAACTAATGCTGGTCCATTCCAATCTAGGAGTAGATTTTTTCTGTCTTTCTCTCAGTTTCTTCGCACAAGATAGTAAAGCGCGGTCCATCCACGGGCAGCGACCAAAGACTCAAAAAGTGCGAAAGAAAAAGATACTAAAATTGAAACGGGAGAATAAATGGAGGAAGAAATTGCTTTCTTTCTCTCGGAGTGTCCTGTCTGTCCCTCTTTTTTCGAATGTCCTTCGAATGGCCCAATGGCCCAGTGGGTGGCTGGTGACTGGCTAGCTAGCTGGCCAGCAACTTCAATCGGTCGAATCGTGGAGCGAATAGGAAGAAGTGACAACAACCTCTTCGCTCTCTGCAGATCTCGAGCAAAAACACGATCTTCCTTCGAGTGAGCTGAGATGTAAGATCGAAAATCTCCTTGTTCAGAATGGAACCGTACGCTTTCGTCTTTCCAATAGGGTCCACTCGTATGCGAAACCAGTCGCTAAGGCCGCTTGTTATGGAGGAATATAGGAGAAACATAAAGGCATGAACAAGGCTCGAGATGATCATGCGAGAATCCCGGCAAATAAAATTAGTAATGGCCAAGTGAGCGAGTTCCTTAATTGGTATAAATGACATGACGACGAGGGGGAACCCGGTGGAAATGGAAGACTCCCTCCCCATTTGGGGTGTAGTTGTCCGACGAAGTGAGGGGTGGAACGACATACACATTTTGCTCATCCTCGTGGGCAATTTGCAATCTGTTTTGGGCATTTACGAAGACAAAGTGGAGAGTCGTCGTAAAAAAAACGTCCAGAGATGGCCAACTACCCCTCAGCGGAGGAGGGTCGAGATTCTTGCATCATCTGTCTTGATTCTCGCCTTGGTTGCCAATCCAGGTACGTACAGGATACTTTTACTACCGACAACCACGGATGTACGTACTACTATGACCTACTATGTCGTTGGGCTAATTCGAGCATTAAATGAGCTCCTTCCATTCATGCTCGTACTCTGTCGTAATGTGTTGGCGTGGATTCTCTTAATCCTATCTGTAAATTTGTCAAACGAACTTTGAGGAGAATTTGAAATACCAGCAGCAATTCTCCTAGATGGGAACAAGCCAGAATCACTGCATGCATATATGGTACGCACATACAGCAGTCAGCTAATGGCAGTGGTGCTTGATAATAGTATTGACGCGTTGATGGGGGAGAGTACAAATAGTAGTACTAACTAGGCAGTGGTAAATCCAGTAATATAAGTAGTAGTAGCAGTGGTCGTGGCAATTCAACTCGTGGCGGTGGCAGAATGATGGATCTTGATGACGTGTGAGTTGCCCGATTCAAAGCGAAACTATTTTGTATTATTAATGCGTTGGTCAGGGTGATTGGGCACGGCTCTCCTCCTGATCTTTGCCCGTGTATGGTGATTTGATTGCGAACTGCAAAATTGAGTGACTTGTCGACCAAGAAACGACACCCTGACATGCAACCAGTCCGGCATCGCAAAGTCTTCCACTCTCGTACTTCTCTACCTACCTCTCTTTGTACCTCACCTTCTCAACTCTTCTGCTTCGCCTTCTATCGCGTACATACTCCAGCTATGCCCAGTCATCAGGGCATGAATGTTGAACACAGGAAAAGGGTTCAAATATTCACGTGGTTTTTTTCTCAAAACCGACTTTCTTCGCCTTTTCCACCTCCTCCCTGTCAACCAAAAGCAACAACTCCCCTCCTTCGTCGGAGGGACTCCTCTTCTCGTCTTCTCACCTCGGTGCTCTCGTGACGACTTCGGAACGACCGCCTCCTACCACTTTGTTGAAATGGTGTTAGGAGCTTCGGTAGCAAGAGCTCACTTCCACTATATCCAGCCACACCACCCCACTGCCAGGCAGCACAACCAGCCAGACAACGCTTTGTATTCTTTTTTTGGTAAGTGCTAGAGAAGTCGACCACGAACGAGCCATGATCTTCTGATGCAAAGAATGTCATTGTTCTGTCTTTTTAGTGGCGACCCGCGCGGCCGGCCGCCGAACGAGACACTTGAATCCATTGAAATCGGACCGACGACCATTAGAAATTGTCATTTACACACACCAATGATGAGGATGACGACAATGTCCACATCGTACGTTGTTTTGTCGTCGTTGTTGTTTGTTGTTGGTCGTCTTCGTCGACGTCGATGACAAAGAGGATGATGAGTGTGGGATCCGTGTGTGAAGTGAACGAGCGTATGTCTGTGTGTGCTATAAAATCTGGGCGTTGACTCTGATCATTTTGTGAATGTTGTCTCCTTTTGGAACTTTCTTCCTTTCGAACCTTTTTTGGCATCTAGAGATGAGATCATGGCGTTGCCAAGCTTCTCCATTTGCTTGTCTTGTCCTGTTACCATAATGTCGATTTTGTCGCTCGTAATGGTTCTTCCCATCCAAGATCACACTTGAGACAGGATGAATGAAAGAATGCATTGAAAGAATCAAATCTCACTGCCAACGCAAATTCATTCCCTTCCGCCTCCTCGTGTTCTCCATCTGTACACGCATATACTAATATAACGCACCACACTTAAGACACACACACACACATACGTACATACAATTGACAAATGGGTTGTTGCGGCTTTCTTATATATCCTTCGTCTCCAAGGAGATTAGGGGACGTGTTTTCTGGTCACACTTTGGCCATGACAGCTCTCCCTCCTTCCCAAATGGGTGATTAGGGATCCTTTCGGGATGTTAAAATGTCAGCCGCCAAACTCCAAACTCAAATCCAACCCCAAGAAAAGTCAGTTAAGTTGGCCCGCTTGAAGCTCTATGAAGTACTACTACTACTTCCAATAGGACACTCGTAAGTGATATTGAATTTCACGAAAGGGACAGGGTTCTTAAGAAGACATGCAATCATGCCCTCGAAGATGGGTGGATCAGATAATTCCGTCCTGAGCAAATGCTTAACTGGGCACCTCCCATTCCCACTGAGTCGCTAATGTTGTCTGGGTTCACCCCTCTTTCACACAATACTTTGGGTTAAGCCTGGGCCCAATTGTCAGGGGCGGAATAGGAGGTTTGAAGTGAGCGGAATGAACTTTGGGTGGATCAGGAATCCACACCAGACTGGTTTAAAGTCCCGAAGCAGGAGATTTGGACAGGAACAACTTGAAGAAGCTCCGGCATGTGGCCTCCAGCTGGGTCGAGCAAGGCTGTCCAATTTCAGAATCAGAAAACCAGGCTAACCGTATGCCAAATTCTCCGTCTATTGAAAGGCAAGAAAATTTTATGGCCAATCTGAAACTTGCTCGATGCATCCGTGTGCTCGACTGGAACCTCCCGAGCTATGGTCAGTGCACAGACTTTGGGTCGAGGGGACAACCAAGATGGGGACCCGGAGGAGAGGAGGGGAGATTCTGTTCCATCTTTGAATTACATCCCAAGATGTGACTTCAATGAAAGGAGGTCGTCGTGGCGACTCACGATTCTTGTGTACTTTGTTAACTCGTTACTTGCTCCACCTTCCGACCATTTTCCCGTGACGCATGGTTGGAGCAAGTTTGAGGATCCACAGCTGCTTGTCTCCGATCGGCGTGAGACAGATTGGTTGTTTGTTGTTCCCCTTCCCCTCTCTCTGTCTCTTCCTCTCTCTCTTCTCCTCTCTATGCTCTTCTTTTTGCGCTCTGTCTTTCCATACCTTCTCTCTACTAGTCTAGTGCATACAGTGTAGTAGATGGATGGAATGGGTGGATGGATAGATAAGGAGCTAACTTCCCTTCGTCCTTCTTTCTCTCACGACCTGATTTGTGAGCCCCCCGTGTTGGCAATGCCTTTGTATTAAGACCCGTGTTTAATTGGTCTCGTTTTGGGTCTGGACGGAATTGGTGATATATCTCATTTCCTTTTCCCAGCCATGGATGGCTAACATATTCTATGTGTCGCCGTTAGATGGATCCAGAGGAACAACGATAGATTTATACTCCGACCGACACGAACCGAAATGGTACGAATTCTTCAACGACAACAGGATGTATATCATATGTTGTCCGGTTTTGGGCTCATTATTACTTTCTGAACGACTATCGGCGAAAGACCAGACGACACCAGATCTCGATATCGTTTGACTCCAGTACACAGGCCGTTATTATACGACCTGTAATTGTACTTGATGCACTTCCCTGCGAGAGATAAATGAGGACAATAGGCGCCATTGGTGGCATCCAGTCTCTTTTTAAAAATGTCACGGGATGAATTTGGTATTACCATGCGGATCATTCGCATGGTTTGCCCGTGTCAATCCCAACTATTAGGGACGACAAATGAAAGGGGGGCTTACCCAGGGAGTGACATTCTTATCGTTCTCATATTACTGAAAACCTTTGTCGAAGAAATAGGAATGTGATTTCCCGAAAATGACTTTCAAGAACCTGGTTAATTGCGGGGTCAATTGCGCAGGAGAGGGGAAATTGACACCATAAACATTGAAACGTCTAACCTAACCCACTTCAGTTTGAGAAGCCTTGAATTTAGCCTGCATTTTTGTAATTCCGATCCTAATATGGGAATGCAATAAGTTTCAGCATGTTTACCATGATAAGATAAATGCAAATAGTATGAGGTGAGGTAAGCGTGTTAAATTTGAGAGATTTTTCATCCAAATCTAATGTTCTCAAAAGAAAACCTGCGTTTAATTAGCAGAAATTCGTTTTCCTTTAGACGTTAACGTTTTAATTTCATAGTTTCTGATCAAGTTTAAAGTCCCGGTTCGCTTACCCATTTCCAGATTATTGGGACTGTTACATTTCTTCACAATTGGTCGGTAAAAAGCCTGAAGTAGTTTTTCAAGCTCAATCGATCATGTTGTACGAGGTACTTTTCAAGATTAAAATGCATTCGCATAATATTTTTCGCTCAATAGCTTTTCATTTCAAATTTCAAAAACAAATTTGATGCGACATATTATGAGTATCTTTTGCAAAATGCAATTTCTACTACCGCTGTACATGACGGAAATATTTCCAATTGTCAATTTCACCCAAGCATCTTGACGCAACGTTGCTAAGTTCAAAGTGATGTTATCGTCGACCTTTGTCATTGCTGGGAAGATCCGTTCTATCTGTCAATCAATTTTTTCTCTGAACATGCGTGCCATTTTCAACATACGTAGGTGGGATTCAGAAGCCTCTTGAAGAGACATTATAGGTGATATTTTCGTGGCTTGTCTGCTTCACAGCTTATCCGCTTGACCCTCTCAAGAAACCAATGAAATTCTGCGTCGATCGAAATTATTAACTCAGATTGGTTGAAGAATAAGGCAAACCAGTCAAGCGGTCAAGGGGATAAGCCACGAAAATGTCTTCTATTATTATAAGGCAAAATCGGGCGACATTAGGTGTGGAGTGGCGTCAATATAATCGGGAAAATGGAAAGGGATTGATTAGGGTCAAGGGTAGCACAAGCTGAAATGAGTAAAAGCTTCTCAAAACAGGCAGTGCAGTCTTTCTATTTTTAAACTAAGTTGTTGAACCAGCTAATAAAAAAATGTGGATCGAATGCATTTTGATTTTGAAAGCACCTCGTACATACGCCCAGTAGTTTCATCAAACAGTGGCAAGATGAACCGAGCAAAAAACGTCCAACTAGTTTTGTCTAGTCCAGTGATCTACATCTTATCCAAAGAGATATCAATGGGAAAAACACCATTCTTTTCAAACGTGTTTTTCAGGTCATGTTTTGGGATAGGGTTGTCCCTTGATTTTCTACTTTGAAATTGTCAATCTTAATTGTTTGCCCTTGCTATATGGAATGACTTAGAGCTCGGATTTCTAAAATCAAATATGATGAACGGGTTTGTTGGCCAAATCAGCCTGCCTCGGGTGGGAAAATCTCAATGACAAGCTTTTCATTACGTATGCCTAAAATCTGAAATTTCAAATCGGTGCCATTATTACTGATATTGTTCTTCTTATTTTTTAAGCAAGAGACATAACATTTATTTGTTAAGAGGTTCATTACAACCTTATAAGGTAAAAAGCCTAGATTGGTGACTAAGAGAAAGCCAGAGATTCTAATTTTATACAGTCATTAGTCATTACCATATGTCTTTAATTATCAAACTGACACATTACATAACACATTTTGATTACATTATATGATGATTTGGATACAATGAATACTTCAGTCGATACGGAAATAGTATTTTCCCTTTAAGTACGTATTTCCAGAAGTAGGTTCAAAGAGTGCAAAGGCTTCCCCTTAGGTCTGGTCGACAGCGTCAGAAGTATCGCTCGGGCTGAATCAACCATTTCTACACTGAATGAAGACAATGTTTGGGATACGTCTGAGAGAAGTTCGGATCATACTTTCCGATTTTACTAAGTCGCTTGGAAATATTTACCCACATTCAGCATATTTTTGGGAAAATGGCCGTTTCAATTTATCAGGAACGAAGAAGTATTAGCTAAATAAATTTTAGAAAATGCAACTGTAAAATGTAACACCATTTCATTTTGACGAGGAACAATTGATTAATATAAACCTCATTGTGGCCAAAGTAAGTGGAACGGTAGGTAATCCGTCCCTTTTATTGAGGAACAATTAACACCAAGGCCCTTTGAATAACTAAGTTCTTGAAAAACTTACGTATTATATATGCATTAAATGAAACGTTTCAAATAGTCGCCAATGAGGCTGACATAAAGATATGTAGGAGCTAACCTAGAAAACCAAATACACTCACCGTTGCTTCACCAATCTCCGGCACCCTTCACCCCCGTAACTAATACTAATGTAAGGAAGAGTGAGAGTGCCACACTCCAATTAGGCCTTGAGGGAATTCTTAGACAGTAAGTACTTGGTCATTTCTGAGTGCTTGTTTAAGGAACGAATGTGCTTTGCTTCTCAATGTGTTATCAATAAGAGTCACTCGCTAAATTTGTACTGTTGCTTCAAGCTTGACGATACGTAAGTTAAGGAGGCATGCTATAATAGTTTGAACTGCGATATTGAATTTTGAAATAAGCGTGAAAATGCAAACATGTCTTTAAGGTCCTATAAAACACAAAAATATTACTCCACGATTTATGTAGATGATAGGTCAGTCTTGATAGAAATCGGCACATCACTTCCCTAATCCAAATAGTGAAAATTTCATGATAAATGGTAGTCAAGTGCATTAGGAACAGGCTTTTTTATTCAGTTCAAAATAAGAAAATTCACACAAGGGGATATGAGGCCTTTGTAGCAATGCCGCATTGATTCTGTTTGTTGCGTGTCATCTTGATAAACCCGGCATCGCCCCATTTGGTCCCCCAAGAGTTCTTGACCAACCAAAAATCGGTTCCATTCTCAGATCCATAACCAACGACTACAACTCCGTGATCAATCGCATCAGGTCGACAATGAGGTTCGTCATAAACGCCTGAACAAGTGGCCCGTTCGATTAGTCAATGGCAAACAATCTTATGTATTGTACCCGAATGACTCACCATGCGAATAGAACTGGAAAGTCTCGTGGGACGCATCAACGGCAACAGAAACGGGTCCAGTTGTAGCTACAGCTTCTTTAAGCTTCTGCTCATCACCTTTGGGCAAATCCACGAATCCCATGTCAGACGCGCCTTTGGTTTTGACCTGGTAACGACAGTCGTCGAGAGCACCTTCGTAAGGGTAAGCCTTTTCCGTATCGATCCCACCATTCTCCTTGATGTACTTGAAGGCACCGTCCATTAGACCTCCGGCACAACCAATATTACCGTAAGGTATGGAACAATCCATCAAGTTCTGTTCGGAGAGAGAGACAGCCTGGCCGTTTTTGCGGAAGTGCTGACCCTCCAATGATCCGGTCTGATTTGGTTAGAGAGCACATATCTTATTTTGTGAGGGTGTCTGTTTCATAGAATTTGATTTGGACTCACAGCGGAGAATGCCCAACAAGACCCACAGCGGCCTTGATCTTTGATGGGCGTGACTGCGCCTTTGGCTCGCCAATCGACTTCATTGGGCAGCTCAACATTGGCGGGCGAGATGAAAGTGGCTCCCATGCGAGATGAATTGTCAAGATCAATTCGATAGCCGTTCATTACATTGACAAACTCATGGCGGAGGAGATCTCCAAATTTGTTCATCTTCAGGAAATAGGTGTGAATTCCGCGGTGGGCTTCATGGTTGTGTCTGGCGATTTTATCCTTGTTCTCTATGAAAACCTTCATACGGAATCGTTCTTCGTTAGAAGTGGAGTAATTCTGGCCTAAAGCAAAGGGAAATCATTGGCACGAACTGTCGAAGATGTGTTCACCATTTGAACCATGGAAGCATCAACAATTGATTTGCGAAGCTGAACGATTTTTTTATATATATCAATCAATACATTTCTTTAGAAAATACTTTTAGCCTCAATTTACAGCTCTCCATATATATCCTTAACCAGCAGTCATTCAACAATGGGTAAATATGCCTGTGTCTTACCATGGGCCAATTTCCAGGCTTCCCATTCATCAACCATGGTCTCAAGGGAGGTCAGGGCGCTGGCAGTTGCAAGTAATACGCCAAAAGTCAAAACAACTTTCATGTTGCTCTCTGAGGAAATGTGCAGACCTCAAAGTCCAATGCTTAACTGTCGCTCAAGTTTTTGAGTATTGGGGCGATAACAACGGGTAAGTCATATGTTGGCAAAATTTGCCTTTGTTCGCCTCATCGGTCAATAATTGAGACTGACCGTTAAGGTGGGATTAAGAGACAAAGCTCAATAGGGGGGGACTTAGGTGAGGGCTTTGTTGAAGGGTAATTTAACCCCTTCGGATCATCAGACCCTCTCTTCACCGCCTTTGGGGTCTTTGGGGTCTCGTCGTCATTGTGGTGGTGCAACGAAATCTATTTACAAAGGTGATTTGAAGGAGGAAAGTGAGATAGAGTCCAGATTATTGCTTTGCTTAGGGCTGGCGTTTCTCCCCTCTTCTTTCTGATAATTGCCGTTTTCATAAGCAATGTACTCTTGTACCCCCTCTTGGGCTATTAATAATAAGAATGACAACAAGAGAATTTTTCGAAAATCTAATTTGAATGTTTTGAGAGCACCTTCAGAGAGAATCCAGGCTAGTATGAACAATGAAGTGCAACTCTCTTCTTATATTAGGATCAAGGCAAGGAATCCAGTCATCACATCATCCATTTCCAAATTACGATAAGCAATGTCATTAATGGTATGAGATAGGTTCTCCATGTGCTTAAATCTAACCATAAACTTGGGAGAAGCCGGGCAGGAGAATCGAACCGAGGACCCCCTCTCTCATTTTACGACCCAGCACCAAGCATGACGTCACGTCTTCTGCCATAATAGATTTGTCCGGTCCCAAGTCAATCGCAATTTACTTGAATCAGGAACAGCTTTCCAGAGATATGAGATAGAAGGGGAACTACTAGTACTATATGGTTATTCGTAGTTGCGATTAGTCAATCATATGGTAAAAAATATGATTACTAAATTCAGATGAGTATTTCTTAACTCAACAACGACTTTACTAGCTGTCATGTTGTAAATGAGCCTTATTGATTTGGTTCAAACTTTGGAGTGATAATTGCATTCGCTTTCTTTTCCTGATTATGATGAAGGTCAAAAGTTTTTGAATATGTTGGAACATGATGTGAGCGAATAGCGGATGAACCTACACATTCTCACCAAAAAGAATGAACCAATTTTTAGCAAGGCAATTTCAGGTCCTACTAAATTGCCTCCAAAGGAAGAGCTCGAAGGGGCGAATGCTTTCCTATTTTATTTTCGAACATGGCTTTATAACTCATAATAAGGATTTCCAAGTACTAAAATATGTCAACGAGACATCAATATTGAAAGGTGACCAAACAAGTATGGAAAACGGTACGTGATTTGTAATAAATGAAAGCGAGAGTTCTTGGAACGGTAAATAATCTATTATGTTTTATAACCGCACAATGTTTCACTATTGTTCCAAGGAGGACGTTTAGAAAACCAAAACAAGAATACCACGATAAATCAGTTAGTCTTGAAGCGAAAAATATCTTCTTTTTTTGCCTACACAAGCGGGTATGATGCCTCTGAAGCAATTCCACATTGATTATCCTTGTTCCGAATCATCTTCAAGTATCCAGCATCGCCCCAACTGGTTCCCCAGGAATTCTTGACCAACCAATAATCCACTCCCTCTTCAGTTCCATAACCAACAACTAGAACACCGTGATCAAGGGCATTTGGCTCGCATTCTTCTTCATCATAGATACCTGAAATAACAATAATTGAATGAATCGACGAGAACCCAAGATCAATTGAGCTTGCTACCAAACAACGTACCATGAGAATAGAATTGGAAAGAGTCTTTGGAGGCATCAATAGCCACGGAAACGGGTCCAATGGTGGCCACAGCCTCCTTGAGTTTCCCCTCATCGCCTTTCGGCACATCGACGAAGCCTTTGTCGGTGGCGCCCCTGGTGTTGACTTGGTAGCGGCAAGATTCGTCTTGACCCTCGTACGGGTAACCGGTCTCTGTGTCAATGCCGCCATTATCCTTGACATACGTGAAGGCAAAGTCCATGAGGCCACCACCACAGCCTTCATTGCCATAAGACGTGGAGCAATCGAGCAAGTTCTGTTCAGACAGGGACACCATCTTGCCATTCTTGCGGAAGTGCTGACCCTCCAATGATCCGGTCTTGAAAGGGTGAGAGAAGAAATAAGTATGGATACCAGGAAGACTTATGGGTGACAAAATCTGAGCTTACGGCCGAGAACGCCCAACAGGAGCCACATTGGCCTTGATCCTTGACAGGAGTGACGGCGCCCTTGGTTCTCCAATCAACCTCGGTGGGCAGCTCAACATTGGCGGGCGAGATGAAAGTGGCTCCCACAGGAGATTTCTTTCGCAAGTCCATTCGGTAACCGTTCATTAGATTGGTAAACTCGTGGTGGAGGAGATCTCCATACTTGTTCATCTTCATGAAGTAGGTGTGTTGTCCTCGATGAGCTTGGTTGTTATGTTTGGCCACCTTGGCCTTGTTCTCCATGAAGACCTTCATGCGGAATTTCTCCTCAGCCGGACTAGAATAGTTCTGAGCTAGAATAACAGAGACAGACACATTGGTCATCATCGATCTATTCATCAAAGGAACCACGAGAATTTATGTTTTCCTACCATGGGCAAATTTCCAGGACTCCCATTCCTCAACAACGACCTCAAAGAAGGACACGGCACTGGCCGAGCCAAGCAATAAAGTCAAGGCCAAAAGAACTCTCATGATGAATCGTATCGAAGATGAAATAAATGTTCAGTCCTCAGAGTCCACTCTTGAACTGTTGACGAAATGGGGTAGACCCGCGTAAAGACAACTCAGAAGGGATTTACCCCAACCCCCTATTGGTCTATGATTGAGGATCACCGGCCGTCAACGCTAGAAGAGGCACTGCGAAAGCTTAACAGTTGAAGAGATATGGATAGTGGCTCAGTTGAGGGGTTTAATGGATAGGTCTTGGGTGTCGCCCTCCACTTACGTATATCTTGCGTAGGTTGAGGTTTAGGGAGGAAAGTTGCTCCATATCGTGTCTTTAATGAACATTGGAGTCTTTTAAGCCTTCATGGGCCCTTTTACATCGATCCAGAGACCCATCAGCCAAACAGGATCGTATGTTACTTTGGGCTCGTGAGGAACAACTTATATTATTGGGAGTTCCAAACCTCACTGTTCATGCGGACTTTAAGACTTTAAATGGAACTTTTCGTAATTACCGAAGATTTTCACTACGTAATCAAAACGTCGAAAATGAATCACTTTTTATGGAAAAGATGAACTTTGGAATTATTATGATTCTGCTTTAAGCAAGATTGGAAATGGAAATTTACTAGTCTTACAACAACCAGACACTTCCAATTGCTCGGACGTAACTATTTTAAATTTCATTGGATACACTTCATCAACCACTAGGCTTCTGCATTGAAAAAGTCTCGCATAAATATATGTATCAACTGCTGAGTGAAATAAGAAATGGGGTAGGGAGCACAACCCGGAACGATGGCAAGCCCATCAATTATGTTTTCCCACACGCTCTAGAATCTTTACCGAACGTTTTAAAAGTCCCATAACGTAAACTGACTATCCGGGTCGAGCATTCAAGAAAAACAACGAACTCGGAGATTGATGGAATTTGATTGTTTGGGGCCAACGCCAACAAGATTTGGGGATTTAAGGATAATTGGTTGTAATTTCGCGGTTGGGAGAACACCTACAAATTCAGCATAAATCACCATCCATTGAAAGTCATTTCATCACTTTTGTGTGAAATGAATGTATTTTGCATTACAATTTAGAGAATAGAAAAGCAACAACCGACAGACATGACATTGCTTTTGAGGATAGAGGGTCGTCATTTCTTGTTTATACAAGAGGGTATGAGGCCATTGAAGCAATTCCACATTGATTTCCTTTGTTCCGGGACATCCTGACTTACCCAGACTCTTCCCAATGATGGCCCCAAGAGTTCTTGACCGACCAATAATCGGATCCATTATCAGTGCCATAGCCAACAACTAGAACGGCATGATCGACAGTGGAGGTGTGGCAATGCTTGTCATCATAGATGCCTCAATTGAAGCGAATATCGCTTAAAACAATTAGCACCAGACGAATGAATACGTTGCGGAAAGTTACCGTGAGAATAGAACTGAAACATTGGTCTACTAGCATCGATTGTAACGGAAACGGGTCCCACGGTGGCCACGGACCCTTTCAGTTTCTGCTCATCATTTTTGGGCAGATCGACAAATCCAACGTCGGAGGCCCCTCTATTTCGAGGCTAATGATGGCAGTCGTCACCTATGACCTTATACGGGTAGGTTAGAGACCCTAGGGTAGGTTGCCTTTGTGTCAATACCATGGTTTTCTTTGATGTATTGGAAAGTGAAGTCCATGGTTCCGCCACTGCAGCCTGAGTTTCCATCGATTTCGGAGCAATCGATCAAGTTCTGCTCAGAGAGTGAAATCAAATCACACTCTTCCCGGAAAGGCTGATCTTCCAAAGCGCCGGTCTTGAGATGACCAAGCCGAATTATTCCAATCAGATGTGTTCTCGTATTATGCATGTGTTTGAAGTTACGGCCAAGAATGCCCAACAAGATCCAAATTGGTCTTGATTCTTGACGGGAGTAACGACTTCATCTGGGAGCTCAACATTGGCGGGTGAGCTGAAGGTGGCTCCTCCAGGAGATCGCTCCTTCAAGTCGATTCGGTAGCCGTTCATCTGCTGGACAAACTCATGATGGAGGAGGTCTCCAAATGCTGTTCACGATGGGCTTCGTAATTGTGTCTAATACTCTTATATTTATTCTCCATGAACACCATCAATCGAAATCTCTCCTCGGCTGGAGAAGAGTAATTCTGGCCTATGAGTATAAACGGTTATGAAGACATTATGAAAATGATGAAGTATGCGAAAATGGTTCTCTCGTTACCATAGGCCAATTGTCCAAGCTTCCCATTCCTCAATCACCACCTTGGCTCTAACAGTGGCTGCCATCAAAGGTAGAATCAGAAGTAATTTCATGACAAATCCGCTTTCAAATATGTCACGGGGAAATGTGCAGACGTCAAGAAGTCCTAAGGAAAACTGCGAGGAAAACCTGGAGAGCTGAAGTGTCAAGTAATAGCTAAAATTACCTTTTGAAATACTTTAGAGGACAAGGAGCATCCCCCGGCGGGTGTAGTAGGTAAGCAAAAAGCCCATTGGATTTCCTTGAATGGTGATTGTCATCGGACTTTCTGTATAGATAGGATCCTAGGTGTGGTCATTTGGGCAGTCGAAGAAATCAGTTCGGGGTTGATGACAGAACGCACTCTTCATGAACATTGTTAATCCTTTAAATATAGCGAGCTATTTAGCTCAATGCTTCATGAGCATCCAAAGAACGTTCCATTGGTAGGGAGGCCAATTCCTCAACTTTCTAAATGATCAAAATAATCATCTACCAACAAAGCCGCTCGAGATTATCTTACTCTGAAAGATAGCGAACAGTGAGAGGGTTGTGGGATTATTAGAAGCCAAATAAACGGCATTGGGTAGGCGAAAGGAACAATTCAGAGAGTCTGGACCCAAAGCTCTAAAGGAATCTCTTGAGAATTGAGAACCAATCATCTAGTTACTCGTCATTGATCATTTCGCGTCTGTCATTTATTACTCTAAACTATGCTCTAACGGCTCTAACCCATGGACTCTTGAGGAGTTCCAGGGGCCGCCAAAGCTCAAACATTGCCCCAATCGGTAAACGTTGGGGAATAATCCTCGATACCACAGTGAAAAACGTATGTTAAGACCTACAGCAGACACGTTCATTCCGGTGAATTGCGCATCAAATGAAATCCAGTCAGCGCCCCGCCAAACAAAGAATATTGGGGTTGAAGTAGTGATTGACGATCGCCCGACCCACCCCCACAAAAATAACAAGGGGGCAGAAGGAGCCAGTTTATGAGCAACTAGCTACTGCGTAATTTCTTTCTTGACTTCTTGGTGGGGGTGCGAGGTGGGGGTGGCGAAGGAGAAATTGAAAAGTCTGAGTGATGGCTCTGATCTCCTGAAGAATAGCACAGTTCACAGTTCACATGGGCAGTCCAGTAAACCAAAGGATTTCCCACTCATTGACCTCGTGACGGGTTACTTGAACAAGGGGTGAAATGGATGAAATGTGAGACCCACTAGATGGCAAGTGTTACAGTTGTATTTCACATTTTACCAGTCTTGTTGCGACGATGAGACGGATGGGTGTAGTGAAAATGTAAACTGCGATAAAAATAGTCTATTACACCAAGACCAGAGAAACTGGGAACAGAGAAAAATGCTTTTGATTAAACAATTACGAAAGGCATCAGATTGAAATTTTGAACAGGGGTTGGTGAAAGCTTTTCAGTTCAACTTATTTTCAATAGTTTTTACAATCGTCCCCCTAATTAGTAATGACGCCGGGCACACACCAGGGAACCTGATCACTTCAGGACCGCACCGCCTCCTGATGTTGTAAAGTGATCCACGCACAAATAAAGCCAGCTTCATTGTTGGGATGCTTTTGCGAACTTAGACGTAGGCCCCACCAATAAATCACGAGGGTCATTGCATCGTTGAGACGATCTTAATGTAGGCCTTATTGCTACACAGGCCAATTAGGTGGAGGAAATGGCATGGCCCGGTTGAAATTAATTTAATTGGCATCTGCAACGTGTCATCACTAATTTTGAAAACTATCCAAAACAAGGTTCAGGTGAATATGTCTCATCAGCCTCTGGTCAAAATTTCAACTCAATACCTATCGAAATTTGAAGTTTTTGCCACAAGACAAATCCTACCAGGACTACACCATGTTCTCTGAAAAAACTGGTTCATGCAACAATAAGGCCTCCATCACGGCTGCCTCAGGGATAGACTTATTCCACGTGATTCATATGTGCACTGAAGCTCCAAGGGCTAGTTTTGCCTTCATATGAGGGTTTTGTCATCTTAAACTTTGACACATCTGTCATATTGCATCCCAAAAAAATCTCAGGTCAGCGCCAAGAAATAGAGAATGTCGGAATGCAACCCTTTCACTTTTTTTGATGGATTTATTTTTGTCTGAAAGTTTTCAATACATGACAATGATTAAACCACATGGCTGTAGAGTTTCTTGAAATAATGTTAGAGCTGATGGCGGAGGACGGACAAAACTATGTAAGGTGATTGACAGTAATATCCACGAGGATATCATAACTGTTAACCTTTTTGACCTTTGTCTTCAAACCAGATGTCAGCAAAAAAATCAGGTCAATTTTGAACACCAGTAATTGCGGAATACCTTGCAAGAAAAAGAAAAAAAAATGCTAATACATGTGGTCGAAAATTCGGGATACGCATTCTTTTCGAAAAAAATTGCAAGACAATTATTTCGGCCACCTTTAAAAGTTGTACTCATATGTACGTAGATATTTTGGTTTTCCAACTTTTTATAGTGTTTTGATGAGATGAAAACGGCAAACAAGGTTTTTCACCAGTTAGGATCCCTCTCAGAATGCGATTAAAAAGAATCTAAGCTGACTCTGACATGACGTAGCTGACAAAAAGGCACTTTTCGTGTGTTACAAGTTGTAAAAAGTTGTCATTTTAGTGCTCATGCAATTGTGTGCCTTGGCTTTTGAACACAGTCCGACTGGCAATGCCATTCCAATGTAAAGCAATTGAAGGAAAATTCAATTACTTTTTTGGTCCAATTATTAATGCAGATCCAACACCAAAACAAGTGTATATTTAAGTTAGCTGAAACGCCTTTTGACCACATGGTATGCAAATTTAAGATGTCCATTCATATCCAAAATTGCTGTAAATTTGTTTTTAAGTACTTTTCGAAAGCCTTGCCTTTTGAACGATACTGAAATTGATGACGATAACTAAAAGACGTCTATTGTAAAGTGATTGCACGAAAATTATCGCTAAAAGGCGTCTATTCTCAATATTCTATCAATTCATTCAGTCTAGTCTTTGAGACAACTTTCCTGCCCCCCCCCCTTTCTAATTACCCTTGTTTTGACCAATTATTTACTTGAGATGCGAGAATGGAATAAGTATTTGAGCTTGTTATACGTAATTGCGTCTAGGGAACTGAAAACAGAGAAGGGATATTATGCTCTGGTGAGCTTGTCATTTTTTCAACATTTCCAATAGCAAAACAACTCAGTACACTAGTTAGTGTTGTAATGGTTACCTTAGTAAAATATTGCAATCGAATCAACCCAATAAAAGAGATTACTGAATTATTTTTGTTCTCAAATTTGATCTCTTTTCTTCACAATTTTTTTGTACCATTTACTCAGTAATTTACTTTTCTAGCCATTTTCTTTTAATGCTTTTCTTCAAAGCGCATTCTCAAGAAGTGAAAGTTGTTGATAAATTTCTTGTAATATGTTAGGTCACTTGATGTTTCCAATCGGAGGGCATTTCATCTTATTCCTTCAGCACACTCGTTGCATCCCGAACGTTGCTCCTAAAATTAAAATTCTACTAAAAAACAACAAAATTATTTTCAAAAAAAACCTGTTAATACTGATTGGTAACTAAGGGTGTTGATTCGTTTGGATTGTAGCATGTCTGAAGTCTGATTAGACAAGCGCTTGATCCAATTTCCAGATCAACCGCATATTCCAAGGCTAACCAGATACGCCAACTCTAATTCGTTGGTCGATCAAATAATATATCAAAAATAAAAGTTAAGCAAAATAAGTTTTTGTTGCTGAATCGGAACATATTCTGAAAATGGGAAGATTAAGTCAACGTCCAGCTCTTTTATTTTAGTACTAATGGGGATGACATTTCGAGTAGTCCGTTAAAACTTCCGCCCAAAAAAGGAAGTAATTTATTTGGTAAATGGTGTTCATATCCTGACAACGTCTCATTGCTTACTCACTAATGCATTAAATCTGGCTTCGGTAACGTTCACAACCTTGGGTACTCACTATTAACTCGCAACAATGCAATGGTTTCATTGGCCTTTTCTCATCCATTTGGCAATGCCATTGGCCATCTGGCCTTCCACAAAAACTCATTGGGATTATCAGAGTCGTCCCAGGGGACCCGGGATTACTCGTCGTGGAACTTCCAATTATATGGTATGACAATAGTTCCATCCGACTCCACCGAGTAGTAACGATCCACCAAGATGTGGTTCCCATGGGTCAGATGTCGAATATGGGCCGAATACTGCATCAATCGGGTGCAGGATTCGATCATATTCTGACTAGTGATCCCGATGTCTTTTTCCAACTTGACTAAGCCCAATTCCAATGCGCACGCCTCTATGATATCCACTTCTTTCTGGGCGAGCTTCCCCGCTTGATCGAGTCGTTGTTGAGCTTGATCCATGTTCTCGGACATGAATTCCACAAGTCGCGAAATGGCAATGTTGCAAGGCAAAATCATCTGACCCGTAGCGGTTAACATCAGCGGCGAAGAGGAGTTCTCCAGACAGATTTCCAAATGCTCCAATGACTCTGGCCAATGGCCGGGGAAGCGTTTGCTGGTGCGGTAATCATTAATGGAGGTCAGGAGTCTGCGGAGTCGCTGGCGGTAATCGTCAACGCTCGTGATAGCTTGGAACTTCTTCCGAACCACCTTGACGTCCAATAAGGCTTGTGAGAGGGCCTTTTCGACCCGTGGGATGTGTTTGAGGATCTGCTCTTCATCCGGGATCTCTTTGAGTTTCTGCAACCAATTATGAGCCACTTCACCACTGTACAAGACGATCTCACCTTGCAGACTGAGACCACTGAAGTTGCCAAAAACCACAGTTTTATCGCGAACAATGGCGGCCATGGCGGGATCGCTTTCGCAAATGGACCGGAAACTCGTCAAGCTATTGCGACAATTGTACGGCTTGAGATCCCCGCCCCAAATAATGTCTTTCAAGTGGAAGTCATAGATCATGAGATCCTGCATGCGTTCCAATCTCAGCCGCAAGGGTTCGATCTTCTCGAAATTGGCTCGAGCTCGTTCCACATTTCGATGGAGAAACACGTCCAAAGGGTTTCGAGCATCATTGGCACTCCGGGTGCGTACTTCGTGGAACTGAAAGTCAAAGGCATCGCCGTCGAACTTGGTGACCCGTACTCGATCCTCGGGTTTGTCGGCGATGCTATCCACGTACGATGTGGGCAAGTTGGCGCCTTTAAGAATGGCAATGACCGTCTTGCGGACTTGCGGATCCGTGAGTTGATAGGACACTCGAGACAAACCGCTGCGGGATTTGTTCCGAGCCTCGCCGCGTTTCAGAAAAAAGGTCACCTTGGCGGATTCGGGCTTGCGTTTCTCTTCCAGGAGAACATCGAGATAATTCTTCAGGGATTTCATGGAGTGCTCATTCACGGCTTGCTCTTCCGGAAACAAGCCAAAGAGATCGGGATGGACCAAGAAGTAGAATGGTCTCAAGGCTGTGGAGACTTCAGAGGAGGTCAATGATCGGGAAGGTAAGTAGATTCGACCCAATCTGGCAGACGCGAGTTGAAGTAATTTGGCCATGGCCTTTCACAACAACCACAGATCAATGACCTGTGTGGATTTCATATGATGTAAGCCGAGAAAAGCGATTCAATTCAGTCAACGACCAGAAATCATATTCTTATATTGATGACCGATGACCATTGGCCGATGGATTGGACTCTAGGGGATAAAAATTCACATGGTTGTTAGAACCTTCATAGATTGGAGAACGTCTTTGTGTCTGACAGGCTTTGTTTTTGTTTTTGTGTCTAGTATTCAGTCAGCTGATCTACCCAACGGCAGCAGCATCAAGATACACTCACCACTCGTCAGTCACGTGATAAGCCGTGCTCCATGGATAATCGCAATAACCATTTTCGAACTGCGGGTTGTAAGAATGTAGTTATACTAGTTCATTGGTTAAACCTCCCAATCCTCCCTTTCTTGCACTTTTCAAGTTTCTTGATTTGTCTTTTTATTTCATTTCGATTCTCTTTCGTTTAGAATGTGAAGATTTCCATAATTCGATACAGATTGGTAACCAAATAGTGCTAGCGAGTACTGATGTGCTCAAATTGACCTTTTCCTTGTTTGCTTGCTTATTCGACTGAAATTTCAGGATGTTAGCTTGTTTGCAAGTATTTGATTCATTTTCAAATACGTTCAGTGCTGCCAAACCGCCACAGCTGTAGCAGCAAACTTCTTATGCTTACTTGTCAATATTTTGTAGGTACTATGTCAAAGAGAAATAATCACTTGCATTTAAAAGTCGAGTTTTGATTCTCTCTAAACTTATGAAAAGGCAAACCAGGACAAAGGAGTGGTTTTTAATCTTTGACTCAAAAAAAGGAGACAGTTCTTACAACAAGCCTTATTTTTGGGGCAACCAAGAATTTAAGAATGGTAAGACATTCTTTGCTCTGTGTTGATCCATCAGATCGTTCAGTTTAAATGAATTGTTGGGGGAATTTTCACAGCTACTTGCAGCTGAAAGCATGAGGAATCAAATATTTAATTACTTATAATTGTCTATTGTTATGGTTTGATTGATTTTTCTTGTTGCCATCTTTGGCACAACTTGAACCCCTCATTTAGAACAGGAAACATGAAAGAATTTTGCGGAAGAAAGTCTCTTATTTCGTCGTTGTTTGGTCTTGGTGGCTCTGCTCATATTCTTTTTGGTGGTAAGAGATTTATATTCTAGTCCTGAATGGTAACCAAATGACTAGTATACAGAGGTTTTGCTTCAGCTGACATCAATTGGGTGTTTCTATGTGACTGCTGCCTAAGAGCCCCAGGCCCTTGCAACCAAGTTGTTGCAGGTTTGCGCCGCTACCTTGGCGACCCCAGGCCCTTGCAACCAAGCTGCCGCAAGCTTGCCCCGCTGCCTAGGCATTTGGTGCATTTTTTTGCCCCAATATGCATTTTCTTATTTTTTCGACTCTCTTCTGACCATTTTTCCCACTATTTTTCATATTTGAGGATTTTTATGCCCTTTCAGTGTCTTTTAGATCCTTATCTGCGCTTCTTTCCTGACTTGTTTGGGGCCTATTTTTTACTTATGTGCACCATGAAGGATTGAACCCTCAGCCAAAACCTTTAAGCATGTTTTTGGCTTGGGTTTCTATTGGCTTTACTAACAGTTGCAAGTAATGTAATCCCCGGCATAATCAAAGCAAAATATTATGATTTGTCTAGCTGTTGCCACATAAACTCTAAACAATATTTGGTATACTAACAAATTGATAGATCAAATTCAACCCCATTTTTTCGTTTTGGGAAATGTTGCAAAAAAGAGGGCTTGCAGTTGAGCAACATCTCCCGTTATAGGTTTGATGTGACCATGGAGGTCGCAATTTAACTGAGGGTCTTTCCAATTGTCATCAGATACCCCGGTAAGCTGTGATCTCATCAAGAAACGGGGCTAAAACGATGATTTTGGCGTTACTGTGGATTGGTTTTCGCCATCTATCCTTCATAAGTGGCTACTGCTGATCATTTCCAACCATTATGCTCAAGTTTTCACGTATTTAATGTACCAAAATTCAAGCTGATTGACATTGCAATTCAAGGACCATGAAATAGTTGGCTCTTTTTTTTGCTTTATAGTGGTTAAAACACTTTTGATTCCCTGGATGGAGTGCTTGGCTGGGATGTTTCTGTCAACAACTGACATCAAATATATTGTGGAATTTTGCACGAACTCCCCTCACTCCTAAGTTTTATTCACACAAGTCGTTTTCTTTGTTCGTCCATGTTGTATCACTCATTACACTTAACCTAAACTTGAACAATTGAAAATTTGAACCATGAAAAAAACCTGGGTTGACAAGATTTCTTCTAGCTAGAGCGAAAAACTTGCTATGTTCCACTCTATAATTTTCAATGTGTATGATGATTGAATCTGCCTGGCTTGGAGAGCGTGACTAACTAGTTCAATAGGGCTTGTCAAGTGAACGCGTTCATGAACAACTGACGTTATTCTATGGAGTAAAATCAAAGACAACATGCCTAGCCAAACCGCACTCTGCATGCATTGAATTTTGGCATTTATTTCATTTTACCTGCTTGTTTAATCAAATAGTGTTAGTTTCATTTTGTTGGGTTTTGTAACACAGCTTACTCAAAATCACTCAATTATTGAAAATTCAATGGGCGGATGGTTTGAGTTGACTGTCACGTCTCTCGCCAAAATGCTGAAAATCAGGATGCCGGATTACATTTTTCCTTGAATTTCCTGCACTTGATATTTCCCGTTTTGGTTAGAGCATTGCATCGCATTCGATAGGGTCTGCAAATCCGATTGGAAGGGATTTTTTTGTGATCCGAATCCGAGACATTTTTTCCAATCCGAATTGATTATTTTTCACGCAATTGACTTTAAAAAAAAACTAATTCAGCTTTCACAACATGTGTTTTATGCCGGTTAAACGTTTTAAAATGATGAGATTGAGTGGAGTTGCCTTAGTCAAAATATGATCTTCCTGTGTTGCTTTGATGTCATTTTTTGTAACAATGATAAGATAGTACAACTTGCCTTTTTGTCATATGATTCAATTATAATACTATTCCATATTATTCTGTCATCAGAATGATTGATTATTCTGTCATCTGGCGGTAAACGTTATTCTCCACCGATTAATTGGCGGTGCTACTTTTTTGAACTTAACCTAACCCAGGGACTCCAAAGAGAGGAAACGACACGGATTTCCCCTCACCGCCAACTTAGGCCATTGCGTTGAATCAAGACATTAACTCCAGTGGGAATAAAACAAGATTATCCGTACTGCATAGTACATTAAGGTGTTTTTAATTAAATAATGATCTCCTTGATATACAACTCAGTCAGTATACTAAATATTTCTGAATTAATCTTGAAAGTCAGCAGAATAATTAACATCAAATTAATCAAAAACGATCAAATTGTTTCTCAATTGAAATTGGTGAAATATTACGTAAAATTGGCTCAAAAACACACATAGATAGAAAATCATCAAGAGTCATTTATTAATTGATGGGTAATGTACACTGACAAAATGTAAAAAAAATGTATGGAATAAGCAATAAAAGTGCATGTACACAAATGTTAACATATTAGAATATCTTGGATGGACAATTGATAATTTTGTCTAAACCCACACATTTGACAAAAAACATCAGGCGGCATTGGTGAGAAATGAATGAGTTATCTTTTTGTAGAGTTTAAATTTCTGCTTTTTAGGAAGTTTGCATAAAAGGCAGGCATTATTTAAGGGGCACAAAGAAATATCAAAGTACAGTAGACAAGATCTCAATTTGCACTTTGGACTCCAATAAATTGTTTTTCTTGCACAAGCATCCAAAATACCAAAATAGTCAAATAAAACAGGTGCCATATCTCTTAAAATTATTATTTCATGATTATGAAGCATCCAAATGAGTTTAAAGAACAATATGTAGCTCAGAGCTACAGTATGTCTACTTTTGGATTGAGGGCCATTCCTAGAGTGAGAACCATAGTTTCATAACAAATGCGTCAAATTACTTGAAATTTGGTCAAGATGTGTCTGATGGAATTTTCTACAAATAATATTTTTGGCAAAAGAGAATTTATTGATTGTGTTTTGAGCAAATTCTTGTTTTATCAAGAAAACCTAATTAGCACTTTTCAGTTGTTGTACTTTAAGACATGTTTAAAGTCATTTTAAGTTTATCTGAATGCCTGGTTTTAAGCACATACCATCAATGGTTACGAAAATGATATTAGTCACATATTTTGTTCAATAATTATGCCAATAACTGACATTCAAAAATTTCAGCGGCAAAAGTTTAGGCCTTACTTGGCAGGAAAGGTTTGGTGATCACAAAAAGGTGGCGTTTCCTTGCTTTAGTGCCCTTACCTAACCTTATCAAACATAACCTAACCTTACCTAACCTAACCTAACACGATATTAATGGCCCTTAAACTCTCTCTCCAAACCTTTCTAACAATTTGTCACAAATTTAAAAATGAGCACCGCCAACTAATCGGTGGAGAATAACGTTTATCAGCTCTGGCAGGTTCGTTTGTTTGCAGGTACCAGAGTCAGTGATGCAAGTTTGGGACTTCAAACACTTTTTGAGAAGCTGACCCTTCTTTCGCATTGCCATAATGAGGAAAGGTCAGCTTCGTTGAAACCAATTTGAAACGCCAATTTTGCATCACTGGCATTGGCAGGCAAGTTTGTTTGCTGGTACCAGCCCTTGCCTAAGTGTCCGAATAGAGGTTGGCACAGGGTTCAATCCCACAGAAAACAATCTGTCCTCAGACGGCTGTGGAAGCCCTTGCGGTAATCAGGTCTTTGTGTTAACCCGAAATGAACAATAAACTAAGGTTGCGTGGTTTTTGTAATTACGTTGGGCAAGGGCCCATCCTACGTCATTCAAAGCACAAATGCCAGGAGAGAAAATGCAAGCCATTTGAATAAATAACGGCAAAGCTCCGGATTGGCCGCCTTTATGAGATTGGGACTGACATCAACCAACCGTCAGTCATCGGACTTCGGGTTGACACAAAGACCTGATTACCGCCAATCGTTGAATTTATTCGTCTGATATCATTTCACTTCCTTATTTCGGTCAAATTGCTCATTTTGGCAACCGCCATTCTTTTCAATAGTTGGCTGTTGGATCATTAGTGCGCATTCACTTCAATCTAAATTCACAACCGTAGACCCTTAGCATCCAAATCCCATTTCGAATAGGTTGTGAACCTTAATCTTGAGACGCCAAAGTTAGCATGTGGTTTGACACTCATTTTCGTTGATACCACCCGCATGCAAATCCCTTAGGAGTTAGGATACGCTTTCATGATGCCAAAGTAATAGAAATAAGCTGAATAGTTTTCTCAATGAAATTTCACTAATGCATTACCCGGTCTCAGTCTTCAAATGATTCTGCATTCCGTGCACAGTAATTATTATTATACTGATAAAATATTTGATTTTTGTATGGGTTTCAAACAATAAAAAAAAATACAACTGAGTTTGCCATCAGTAGAGTATGGAAGGGTTCCTGAAACCTTTCCTGGCCCGCAGACGTGAATGCTAGATAACTAGTAAGATATCTGTACATGTCGATAACCCAACCTCCTGCATATGTAAGCTGATCTTTTCTTTTTCCCATTTTATCTGGTTATTACCGTTTCTACTTCGAGACAATAAACACGTTCGCCTCGACGCTGTCCATGTTATCCCAACATGGCGCGGTCGGTAGTATCCCAACAATAACATATTAATTTCATTATGAACGAATAAGGGGCTTCTCTTTTCTTTTTTAACACACATCCTTTATTTGCCATTTCCATTCGCTCTATATACTACAGACAGATCACTCCCAATCTGAAATGGACAAATAATTCCTCTCTGCGGGTCATAAAACCTTGGGAAGGAGGGGTGTGGCCCCCCCCTTCAAAGAATTGACGAAAAAAAAAACGGGATTGATTAGGATCGAAAGAGAACCCAATCGGTCAGAAAAGAGGTCATTGAAGTTGAGCAAACGAAACCTACAGGCAGTTCGGTTCGCTCTGTACCATTTGTCAGATAAGTTCTTCCACATCTTGAACACTTTCTTTCGCTCAGGCAGTCTCTTCAGAGTAGCGGCAGTCGGTCGCTATCACCAAATATAATCGTACCAACGGCGGCATGATGACGGATATTTGTGGCGAGAGTATTGTGCATTCATCTTGTGGCTCCATCTATTCTTCGACCGTGGCAGCAGTCGTGCCCGAGCCTGAATCCGAATCCGAGTCCGTGGCCGCGGAGTTCTCTTTCGAGCTCTGGCCAGACACGCCGCCCGCCGTCGGACTGGGGCTGGTCGGTTTGCTGTTGTTGGAACTGGTCACGCCGGCGGAGGCTGACGTGGAAGAGGGCGCTGCTATGCCCGTAGGTGTAGCGGGCGCAACAGTGGTGGGCGGGACGATGACGGCCGGATTGGCTGCCGCCGGTGGGACGGCAGCCGCGGCAATGGCGGCCAGGTTCGTGCAGCTGTTATTGGCTGAAGAGGTCACGACGAAGTTAGTGCCCAGGCCATAAAGGTGGCCGGAGTACTTGCTGTCGTCGATGTCGTCTTCGAAGAACATTTCCTTCATGCGGAAGAAGGTCTGTCCGGTCAGGAGCGAGTCTGATCCGGCCTGATGCTGAGGTCCGATGCGCTGGACTTCGAGCTCATTGGCCACCTCCTGGAGACCGCCCTTGAGGTTCTTGGTGCTCTTCATGAGGTACTTGACGTCGTACACGTTGGGGAAATAGAGTTTCAGGATCTCGAAGAACTCGCCCTCGGTCTTGGGCAGAGGCTGGTTGGTGAGTAGCTTGAGGAGGTATCCGAAATCGTAGCCGCTGTGGAACGACAACCACTTGACGGGCTCCATGAGCACAAGCCCGGAAGTCAGCATCATCTCGGCAAAGAGCGTGGGGTCAATGCCTTCTTGATCGTGTTTTTCAAACTGGATGCCCGAGGTCTGGAGCAGTTCCACCGAATCCTCGGCATACATATCCTCGGTCAGATTGAACTTGAAGTTAAACTGCCACGTGGACGGACCTTGGACGGGCAGATGGCCTTTTTCGTCCTGAAAGGTCAGTCCCAATTGGATGATCTTCAGCAGGTCCACATTGCAACGCAGAAGCTGATACTGATAATCCGCTGTTGATTTGAACTCGCCTGCAACAAAATCGCGCATGTTTAAGAACTAATTCAAAATGTAAAAGGAATGAAGGACGGCAAATTAGCGAGAATGACGGATTTTCCAGACAATGGCGGGCGCCTTGGTTGGTTTTCCGATTGCGCAGCAATGATGCACGAGAGAGGTCTTTGGAACTCTCAACATGCTCCGTCTCCAAGTTTTCCTGTTCAGTTGAGATTGCAATCACTTATGCAATGCGACCCTGGATTAGGCACAAATAAGTCCTTACCAATGTAGACAAGATTGGGTCACTCCTAACCTTTCATCAAGCATTCATAAAACCAATGGACAGCGTTCCTAACTGTCCATGGATAATCTGCTCCATCTCAATCAATTTAACCCGCCCATCCCTGGCCAAAAAGTTCAAACGTTGGATAATTGCCGTTCAATCCCAAGAAAGCCACAAACTGTCATACAACCGACTGGAGTCAGCTCCAAACCATGGAGTGTCCTTGACATTCTGAGCCCTTCAACGTATTGCTCAAACAAGGCCAGACAGATGCCGGCCTTTGTTTCCTATCCCTGCATGTCTTTGTTCGCGCCTTTCTTTGTCTGAGGAGACCTAGGATTAGGGATTGGCCATTGGCCATGGGAAATGGGTACGCCCTCATCAGCTCCACTCACCAATGGGCCTGGCTACCACTCCGGGGAACTCGGTATCCATGGCCACGTAATGGTACTTTTGCACCACGTTGCACAAACTCTTGAATTCCTCCTCCAAGTTGTGATTCCAGACCTCGCGAATCCCGCAGTCTTCGTTATTCGACGTCCCGCCCACGCCCACTCCGCCTCCGGCGAAAGTCATGCCATTCGTACTCCACACCTGGCCACCGCCCCCAACCCCGCCGCCATGGCCCCCGCCTCCCATGCCGAATTGACTCAAATCCGGCATCGTCCGGGTTTTGGACGTCTTTCAGAGTGTCTCCTTTTTTCGTACTGGTCAACTTGGGCAGTGCTAACGGCCGCTCGCTCGCTCCTTGAGCACCTCACCACTGACGGAGCCCACGGAGCCCACGGAGCCATGGATGGACGGAGGCTGGCGTTTGGCTCTGCGCACGCCAAGGCGTGAGACTCTCAGGGTGACGGAGGTCGACTATTGCGTCATTTCCCAGTGAAACTAACGGATGGATAGCAACTCAATGGATCGTGCATGATAAGATAGATAACCCTTTGTCTGGACCGACCGTTGGATGGACTAGTTGAGGTTAGCTATCTTTCTCTTTACTAAATAGGCGGAGGACAGATCAAGTTTGGCATCTGCTTCTGACTTTCAACTTTGTTGGTTGAGGTTTTTGGTTTTCCTTGTGTCTGATTTTAGATGGTTTGATGTGTTGTTCGTGAGTGTTTGTTGGATAACTATCTCAACAAGTTCACTAAAACGAACAAGGACATTTTCCACTATTTTTTTGCTAAATTTGATACATCAAAGGTTTGGCCAGACGCTGCTAATTGAAAATAGTGTTTTACTGAAGTGTCAGGAAATTGTGTTAAACCCGTAAGGCGTGCTCCCTTGAAACAGAACTCATTTTTTGCCGCAAACGAATACTTTGGTGTTTTTTTTCGCCACAAGAATGCTTATCAGAATTTGAAAAACAAAATTGGGCTGGCGAACTTATAACCGTCATTGTCATTTAAATCCATTTTGTTGTTTTTGAAGAAAGGTCCATCCCAAATTTACTTTCGGCCTTAGACCATTCACCCGTGTTTTGGCCAACTGTTAAAAGATAAGACTGGAAGCATCAGTTTCGAAAGAGCTTGTTAAAAGTTGTAATATTTTTTCGGCTAGGTTAGCTTTAGTCTTTTCTGATTTTTGCTACCATGAACACAAACGTTGCCTAACAAGATATCTTTATGATAATGCCATCCCAATGGATACCATTTTCATGACACGAGTTACTATTTCAACCACAAAAAATGTGTACCTACATACACTTTTAATACCAATTTTCCTGCTCAGCTATGATAAAAAGGTTATTCGATCTATCTTAAAGTTCTCGAAACTCGTATCATATGCCAAATCTGACGTAAAGGAATTCACGATGGAGGAATGTGACCAAAGCATTCTTTCAAACCTAATGGATAATCTTGAACATGAACAAATCTATACTAAAATGAAACAAAGTAAACCCCTCTTCACAATCTACCCCAAAAACAAAATCTCACATTTCAGAGTTTCACTTGACCGCTACCCTGATTTTGAAGGAAAAGAAATTTTTTCTCGCCCCAATGTCAGGTTGGCCATCGTTCACGCTCGGATCAGAATTTTGGCCGCTCTACAAACGCAACGTTGCACTCCAACCGCAGAACCTCTCATTTCCTTTTAGCGCGCTTTTTTCCTGTCAGGATAATGACTTTTTTCAAAGTCGCCCAACTTTGTGAGTCTGTTGTGCATCTCATTACTGGGTATTGATCGCCTTGAGGTAGACGCACTCTCCATCCCACCGAAGACCGGCTAGTCGGGACGTGTCGCATTAATAGTGTTCAACAAGTTCATCCATCTCCCACTCCTTTTCCCGAGACTCACTTAATTTGAGCATATTTAATCTGCTAATTGTTATGCGCGGCGAGTCCTCGTTTCGGGGCCGAGTTTGCGGATCATGGTTAGTTGGGGCTTCTGACTGACAGGGTAAACAAGTCCGAGAGATGCAAATCAGTCCCATTAGGAATGCAAAGAATCAAGAAAGCAACAAGGAAAAGTGATAATTGCCCACTTATGCCACTTGAGCAGGATCTTAATTCCAATTGATGATGTCTCTTTCCCAGCGGATTATTACGGATTCCACGCATGCCCATGGTGCATTTGTTGGCACGTCAGCCTTTTAGGCCATATTAGAGGGCCCTCTAGGCCATATATGGTGAACTCTTTGGTGAGAATTTGACATTGGCCTGTAAGTTCAATTAATTATTGATTATTGACTATTAATCGAATCTCTCAAGGATCTCGACCAGTTGTTATCGCTCCTCCACTTGAGCCGGTCATTTCGGAACAATCGTTCTCCGAATTGGATTGTTCAAGGCTTTGGCAGTCTTCAGGCCCGTTTACATTCATTACTCTGATATTACCCAGAATGACGAGGGCCTTGAATGAAGGAGTTGGCTTAGGGCGTTTGAAGGATCTTTTGACCCTTCTCTTCTGAATTGTTAATTGACCCCTCTTAAGCAGGGATCAAACTTCAACGGATCAGCAAGCTATTTTCTTCATCACCGACGGGAAAGGCGTGATCTCCTACGGATAATGCCACCAATTATCCAATACTTTTTCCTCTCAACAAGTTCACCACCCAATTGCATCATCAAATATTCATTTATTCACCATATTAGGGTAAGTCCAGTGAAAAAGAGGTTTTTTTCCCCACTTGTTCGCCCCCTTTAATCGTGAGAGAAGAATAAATCGAGAGGAGATCCTCAAAGAGAAAGAGAACAGGTTGAGCTCCTTCATCTTTGTTTTTTAAATCTTGCATGGTATTGAGAAAAACGAGAACTCAAACCAACGGCTCCCTTCGGAGTTGGAGCTGACGCAAATTCGGCGTCAGAAACTTCTCAAACTAGAGCTCGTCTCATATGCAAATTCTTATGCAGTTCATTTGGTTCTTTGGAGTAGTAGCCAGGGCAGTTGTGGAAGACTTTCCGCCAATATTTTAAGAGCCAGCCACACTTGCTCCATGAATATTCTAGACTTGATCCCCCAACGTTGTCCCAACCCACTTCCCCAGGGCCGTTGAATGTGGTTTGAGTTCTCACATTGATATGAATATGGCAAACGAAAGTATCTTAAGTGTGTGGCTGGCTCTATGGCAACTGTGTGTGTCGATTGGTGAAACATTCTAGGCCTGAAAAGTTCCCTCTCCTACCCTATGTTCATCTTGTACGGAAGCAGAAGTAGCTCACTAGTTGTTCTTCAGCTTCTTTATTCGGTATGCGTTGAATATATTTACATATTCCGTGCCCGACCAAACACACAAGTGCAATGACGGCGTAAACTGAACATTGAGCAAATGGTCCAAAATGCCTCAGAACCACCACCACCGCCGCTTGGGCAAGTTCCTCGGATCGGAGCTTGAGCAAGGTGTGAACTCGGTCGGTAAATAGTCGATAATCAGCAGTTGTGTTTCATTTCTTTATTTCTCTACTGTCCGATGTTTTATCTATTTTTGGGTGGATAATGTGTGTATACGGTATATGTCTTGAAGAGGGGGCCAGCAGCCTCCTTTGTCTTGATTTCTTGCCTCGCCAGTTGCTTGTTGGTATCGTGGATTCGGCTCTAGTACCGAGGAGTGTATAGGGAAAAAGTTACGGCGATACACCCAGCAAGGAGGGGATTTCTGGCCTAAATATGACCAGAGAGCAATCTTGACTCTGGTCCTCGTGGGGTTAGACATCGGAACGTCGAAGTGTGTCCATGTCTCTTTCTTTCTTCTCGGTCTCTCTTTCTCTTTGCTTGCTTGCTTCCTTCCTTCGACTCCGTCGACCTACAGTATTTCTGCAGTGGGCTCTAAAGCGCTCGCATGCTTTAGAGAAGTGACAAAAGCAGGAGATATTGAGCAGTAATGGGGAATGATTGAGTGACTACCATTCCTGAGAAAGAGTCTCGGTACCTGTATAAATAGGGACATCTTTTAACATTTGTTGCTCAATTTTTTACCATAGTGATCTTCTTACTCAGAACGAGAATGTACCAAGTTATAAGTTATGATTTGTTGCAGATTCGTAAAAGTAAGAGCTTGAGGTGATTATGTTTATTTCACGATCGGATAAACTAAATATGTTGCCCCATCCTTCAGCAACACTATGACGCCCAAAAGGGTTCTAAAAGGCGCCCAAGCTGAAGTCGACACTCTAAAGTGAGTAGTAATGTATAAAGTGCTGTGTTCGTTCGTTGAACAGTAAAGGCTGAGGTTGCAATGAGCTACCAAATACCCAAAGAGAGAACGAACCACAGGGTTGCCTTCTTGTTCCAAATCCATCCTAGCCTATGTGTCTCAAATAATCCATCTAATGAGTTGTCCCAGAAAAAAAGAGAATCGATACCAAAGCACCCACGCCCTCTAACCACCACGACGAGGCATCTTCAGCTCTCACATACCCTATGAACCGCTATAGCCACATCAACACTTTATTGTCTAGTACTGTTTTAGTCAAGTAGAAGGAAAACCAACTATTTAGATATTCAATCACTTCCGCAATCCTGTCCATGTCCACGAGACTTTGGTCTCGTCCATTGGTGACCCTGGTCTCGTCATAGCCTCTAACTCACCGAGAGTGTACACTGCCATTGGATGTTGGCGAGGGAAAAAGACGACGAAAACGAAGCGGGATGGCGGTTTTTCTCCTCCAAATTTCGATGGATTCAGACTCGGAGCCACGAGCTCCTTCCTTCCTTCCCTCACTTCAAGTTTCTTCAAAGCGGTGACTTGTAACGGAAGGGAGGACGAGCGAATCTTGTAGACACTCCATTGGAAGTGATGGTTCTTCGAGATTTATTTCAGACATTGACATCGAACAATCTCCCCCACCCCTAAAAAAACCTTGAGCTGGACCTGTTCGCTCCATACCTTTGAAGTAATATGAAATAACAATTACTCAAGACTGAAGGGTTAATCGGCCCTCCCCGGCTTAATATCATTGCCTCAGCCCCATCATGCATCCAGTGGAATGGGTTGAGGTCCGTGCTTAAACACTTCCGAGGAAAGTAGGAGCTCTGAAATTTGATCCGTCAACCAGGTGCTAGCTTGTTGCTCACCATTCATTCAAGTAGTGATGGCAAAAAATCCTTTGTTTCACGAGTGGCGACACACGTGACAACCGATAACTCTGGCCAACAATTTGATTGTCTTTCCACTTTCCCGTTGGCATTCGAGCTCTTTAACCATTGTTCTGCCTCGCACTCATTCCCCATGAAAAATATCTACCCCGGCATCCCAATGAAAAAAGGATCCACGTGAGATGATTTTACTGGCAGAATGTACAATCATGGGAAATTATTTGAATATGTGAATCGTTTTGAATGAGCGAGGCTCGCAAATAACGTTACCGCTCACAGAATGGCAACACTCATACTCGCAATACTTGTTTATCACATGATCCAATATGTGCGCTCAAATCTAATTGGATTTTTGCTCATCAAAAAATACTTCATTAATAGTATGTGCGAAGATCATACATAACTGCTCTTGACCTTTTGAATATCTTTGACTTTTCAACAGTTTCCCTTACCTTTTTTGGATCGATAAGAAATGTCGCAAACTGTTTTGAGGCCTACTGAAAATCGGCATATACCTAATAATATCCCAACTCAATAGCTGAGTTAATGTTCCTTTCTCAACTATAACTGTCAACTAGAGCATTTAACCCTTGCAAAATCACCCGTCGTCCATTGCAAAGAATGTACGTATCAACGTAAAAGAGCTTAAAGAGTATTTGCGACTTCGCGACCCATTAACAGAATGTGTGCTGGTTACATTGAACACGTTTCCACAAATGAAACAAAGACGAACGAGGATCATGAGCCCCATTCTTACCCTCTCATCCATCCCTTAGAACCCAGAAAACTCTCTCATATCGTAGAGTACGAATACCTTGTTCCATCTACAGTCAAGCACTGTCCCACGCACCCAAGTCCGTTCTCGTACGTACTGTATACACTCGTAGGTGGTTGACGTCGTGTTCTCCCCGCTTGTTCCAAATGGATTGTGCCGCATGCAGGAACACTGAAGCTCGACGTGCACAGAATGAGCAAGTGGGATGGCCCAATGTGGAGGGAGCCAAGCAGGGTTGAGATCAGTGGGTGGAACTAGTGGAACACTTTTTGAACTTGGGATGGGGAGCTACCAAAACCTTGCTTAGAGTAATCCAGTCCTCCTCCTTTGCAGACCAAAACGAGATGAAACGGACTAGGCAAACTAGTAGTATTCAATTTCGTGTTGCTTTAACGTTGGTACTGGAATCCAGTGTTTGGTTGGCCTGTGGTTCTTCATTCGATCGTTCGCTCGGATCGCAATGATCACCTGAGGCAATCTCATGAGCGACTCATTAAGTCTAGCCAGTCAAGAAACTTGATGCTAATCCATTTTTTCAACTAAGTCGAAGCAACGATGACGGTTCATCAAATATGACTAAAAATGAATGGAAATGTTTACTGGGACGTAATGCTTATGTTCTTATCACTCCCGCGAAGCTTCGGTCCCGCTTCGTTTCCGGCAACCTTCAATGCGATTAGCGTTAATTCAATTCCACAGCTCGCTTTTTTTTTGTTCCAACTTTGCCACCAAAATGTAGGGGACCCCTTTTGACTGGTCAAAGTAAATAAATTGAACCCGTCTTGGGCACAAAAAGAGTTGCCAAAAGTGTCTGAAATGTCAGACTTGGTTCGTCAACTCCACTCCCCTTGGCTCTCCATTTGTATTACCAACCAACCATTGATATCGACTTCATTCACTCAAATCCGTTAACCTTACCATGAGGAGAGCCCCTATGAACGTTGTGTGCGTGTGCCTTCAATAATTATTGAACAGCTTTTTTATCACTCGCATTGCTAAAGAAAGGAAAGAAAGAAAACCTAGTCAGTCTTTGGTTCGAAATAGCTAGTCAGGCAGGGAGTGCGAAAAGTAAACATGTGGGTGCCCACAACAGGCACCCTTTGTATTGATGAGTGCCATTCCCTGCGGCAAGTTTCTGTCGTCGCGGAACAAAAAGCTCACTCTCTAAAAAGACCACTCAGCAATTTCCACATCGACAAAGAAAATACCCAAAAGTCCCATCTCAGTCTGCCTTCGAGCCCATTTGTCTGCCTGTCTGGGACTTGAGCCTCACCAGAAGAAGGTAGCTTGTAACTGGGACATGTACTAGTATGTAAGTAAGTACGTGGGGTTGAAATTGACGCGGGTGATCGGTATCGGAGTCACAGTACACGAAATCCTGTTTGTATGTACAACATAGTAGCTAGCGAGCCAACCCGAGGGGGGGGGGCAGTTCACCAATCTGAATGATCTTGTCCACAGATTGTATGGGTTTGTCAAGCGTTTACAGCAGATGACATATTCAAATCAATCATAGTTTATCGGCCACATCTTCTCCTGCCCAAGGAGCACTCCACCAACACTTGACTTGGAATTGGTCACATTTCTCAATATCTGACCTCACGAGGCGGATTATCAGGATCAAAATGTAACGTGCCTCAGACATTGTTTTTGCATGAGGATAAAAATCTGTGTTTCAGGTCTGCTACAATAAGTTCAGTTTGGCCAAGAGCGAATCTGATGACACGAGTAACGACGAGTCACACCCATGTTCAGCAATGGTGGAATAAATCACTTCTTGCGCCCATCTCGACGGCGACAAAAACTGTTTTGACAAATGATTTCGGTAACTCTGGGCATTGGGCTGATGGGCCGAGGTTGATAGTCAGGGTGTCAAACCTTTACCATTAACTCGGCCTGGACTGGCGAGAACGTAAATGGTGCATGATAATCTTGCAAAAAATTGAATAACCATAACGTTGTCAGCTAAGCTCTGGCTTGAAGAGAATGAAAAATGGAAATTGAGCGCACACCCAGAAGAACAAATTGTAGTGAACGTGAGGATTCAGTCAAGCACTGTGGTCATACGTTGGCAGGGAACTTGCTAGATGTACTGCCATTTCAATTGGGCAGAGAGATGTCTTCTTTGGGGTCTGAGGTTACCGTCAAGTAATCCTGACAAGCGGCTTTGATCTGTTGACTAAGATCGGTTCCAATGAAATCCCCAGACTTCGAAGAACCAAGAAAATCTATATATCTGCATAGACATCTTAATTCACCCGGAGATAAGACTGACCAGTGCCCGAGATCTATCTTGGAATGAATACTGGAATACCAAGTGGAATCTAAATTGAACTTTACATTAGGGATTTTTTCTTGCCTTACACAACTAGGATGATATTGATATATTCAACCTACTACCGTTTTCGTAAGCCAAGACAGTATCGGCTTACTACAGAATTTATTGGGCTAAATGATGTTGAACACAACGAATAAATATGTTTTGGCTTTATAACTGTGTTCGTTGTTAGTACCACACAAAGACCCAATGTTTCCGTATATAAAAGTAAACATATGGTTGTGAGTAGCTCAAAACCAAAACGGAAGACAGCACAGAAAAAAGTGAATCATATTCATGTCAATCATCCTGGGTAGAACCGCAAGAAATTGAACTTTTCTCGTTCAACGGTCAAAACCATGTCAACAAAATGTTTGAATTCAAGACTTAACGGTAACTACATGAAGCGTTTTATCCAAACAGATGCACCAGTTGGTCCACTTTTGCTTCAAATCTGTTACTTTTTAGCTCCAAGTCAAGCGTTCAAGCGTTTTCTATTGTGTAGGAAACATTGTTCAGCTTGTCTCATAGAATAAATTGTTTTCTTATGTTGTGGTATCGTGTGAACAATTTCATGTGTTTCTCTTGTTTTGATAACAATGGTATTCTGTAGACTACATACCTCCATAATTTCCATATTTCGAGGAAATTGACACACGACACCCTCTGTATTTTCTTATCGTACTAGTTTTTTCTAAATCGTGAATGGGAAAGTGATTCCTTTGGTATTTGTTGTCTCTTGTACATCCAATCAAATGGAAGATTCCTAGCATTTGAAGGCTATGGGATTTTTGCCGCTTGTAACGCAAAGCCGCTACAAATGAAATGAGAAACATCTAACGATGTCATTCTGAACAATTAAAGCCCTTATTTTCTACCAACATTGCTTCAGTTGAATCTAATGAATCAAAGAGATCAAAGGCAGACAAGATAGTTTCTTGGCGAGATGATCCTGCCCCCACCACTCCAATAGTTCCCATTTCCACCCAAAGGATCGCTCGGATCGCATATTACTTTGAGGCCTTTCTTTTTGTTCAAGGCATGTTACGAGACGGCATCTCAGTTCAGAATCAGCTGTTTAACCAACTCTTAAGCGAATGAGTGACTTTCTTACTGCGCAGTCCGTGCTCGTGCACTTCCTTGTATTCACTATTTTTAAGTTCTGTGAGCATTGAAAAGCCTCTGAAAGTGAATGGAAGTGACCAAGTCATGACATTGGCCGTTCCTCCTTGTCACGTAATTGATTTTTGGCCCCAGGTCCGAAATGACTTGACTCGAGTCACTTGGTCACATGCCACCAATTCAAGAAAGAAATTGACCAGGGCGATTCAGGGTGAGTAGTTAGTACGGTAGAGTGGTCGAGGCTCTCAGAAATGTGATGATTCATTCCCACTTGGGCAAATGCTTAATTAGTCCGTCGCTCTTTCAACCTTCTTCCTTCGTCATGGACGAAGACGACGGACGACTCAAGGGCTCTGATTTCTTTCGAGAAATGGGAGCCCGCAGTCTACCAAGATTAAATGGGAATGGACTGATTATTACACGGCCACCTTTATTGGCCGTACGCTCTAGACTCGTTTGGAAATTACAGATCCTGAATTGATGATGATTGAGGCTGATGTGGTGAAAGGTAGTTTGTTTGGCCAATCAGAAGTCCAACCCATCATGGCTCATCCACCTGAAAATCGATCGGACTTGTCGTTAGCCGAATTTATGAGGATGGTCTCACCGGTAAAATTCCCTGTTCAAAATGACGAACCATATGGCATATTTTTGTCCGTTGCTCTCTTTTTAGGCCCGAAAAGGGATCAAGTTGGATTTTAAAGACATTTCGATCGTTGAACAATCGCTGCAGATCCTCTCCAGTGTTCCAAAGGAGGAAGTAAGAACCCTGATTTTCTGAACTGAAGGGAGACATTTTTGTGTCAATGTTCCGGTCTATCTATACCATGCTCTAGTTGAACTTTCCAATATGGTTCAACGCGGATATCCTTCGAGGTCCTGGATCAAGCAAAGAGCCTGTAACACCTGACGTTTTCCTTCGCCTCTGCCAATCCTACTTTCCCTTCTTCACATTAAGCCTTGGCTGGACCACTGGATTGGATCCCAAGAAGCCTCTCAAATACAATTCCAAGCATATTGAGGACATGCTTCAGGCCATAAATACCATTATTCAATCCGATCGCCACTCTTGGTTCACTTTTGCGGTGCGCGCCGCTCTGGCTTTAAATTCTCTCCCTGAATTGGAACAGCTTTTGGAAAAAAGTGGTCCAAATACTTCGTTAACATTGTGGACCGCTGAAGGAGACACCCTTGACTCGTCCAAGTTAAACGACTTCATCAGTCGACTTGGACGAAACCGGATTTACGTCGACTTGCCTTTAACATGAGATTTGTTACGATTTTCAAAAAATAAATTCCTTTGATTCCAATAATATCATTGAATGATTGTGAGTTTGTCATCCTCGTCAAAACATTCATTACAAATTGAGGTTGTAGTGTGATATTATCGAGTAAGACTTCCCAAGCGGAAATGTACTACTCCTCCCTATTATCAATGACACTTTTCCCTCCTTGTCAATGCTTTTTTTATCACGCATTCGTATTCAAAATGGCAAGTGGAGATTATGCCAACTGCGACTACTATAACACCTACGAAACCCAGCCCCAATACGCCAATGAAGACGTTCAGTAAGCGTTTGAATTCATGAATAGCTTGCAATGTATTTTTACATAGTGTGCTCATATTATTGCTTTGCGACCAAATTTAGGCCCAAGCCGAGTCGAGATGCGGGTGTAAATCAAGTTGTGTTTGAAGTTCCTGAAGATCCAGAAAAATGCCGAGACCCCTGTTCCTCGTGCTTCAGTTCCAAAAAGAGGATCACGGCTTTCATTTGCGGTGTTTTAGGGGTTGTCGTCCTAATCATTGCTCTGGTGCTAATCATCGCGTATTCATCTTCGGCACAATCTAATAGCGGAACCTCTTATGAACCGAAACAAGTAGACATAAACACCACCGATCAGCCTTACGAAATTCCAAATCAAACCCAAAGCCCAGAGCAATATTTAAAGCCCTATAAAGGATAAAAGTGGGAAGAATGAAACAAATTAAGGGTTGAAATAAACATATTCAATTTGAGCCTTATCGCGTTTCCATTTCTGAGTCACAAAATCGGTTCCAGTTTTGGTTCTTAATTTAGCCACCAGAGATCCGCTTGAGTCCGTCGTTTCTAATCTGGTCGCTTTTCTCAAAAGACTCTATCCATAGGAATGGATTGTGAAGAAATGTACTGTGGAATAATTGGTCAACTCCAAGAAGGTGCGTGCCCAAACACCCAGGAATCTGAGTTCATAAGGCGAGAGAAGAGCACGGGAGAAGCTCTTGTTTGAATGAGTGTCTAAGTGTTTATTCATGCAGATGTGACCACACCACTTAGTCAAGCGACGAGAGTGAGTGAGTGAGTGAGTGTGTGAGCGAGCGAGCGAGTGAGAGAAAGAGCCCGTTGAAGATGTGAGCACAGGTTCTTAATCTTTACTCGGGCACGTGTGGCATAGAGAAGAGACATACTACCTCAAATACATACGTACCAACCTACAGTGCCTACGAACATACTACATACATACATACATTCATGCTTGCATGCATGGACGTATGCTTACTTGAAGCTTACATCCTCTAGTATGCACGCGAGGACGCGGGAGTGTGTTTTTGTTGATGCTTTTGAGTCCCCGTCAAGTGGAGAGCAGTGAGCTACTCTTCAAGAACTTGTCGAGGAATTTCTTCGTGTTCGTCCACGTTCAACCATGGTCCAAGCCACATAATACACTGGAATACTGCTGGCACTGTACCGTGCTTGCAACCTACTGTACTACAAAGGCATTTTAAACAGAGATCATCATGCCTTGAGCTTTGAATGAGTGAAGGAGCGACAAGGAGCAAAGAAGAGAGAGAGAGAGAGGCACAAACAGAGATAGTAGTTGGCGGAGAAGTCGAAGAAGTTGTGTCGTGTGCTGATCATCAACTTGACATGATCTCTTCAGAGATTGCCAAGGAGCAACCTCAGACACAGTTGACGCCCAAAATAGGCCGACAAGATTTGAAGTCTTTTACATCGACCAAATGCCCAGTTATGAGTCAAGCCAAAAGATGCTGAACTTGCGAAAAAGTGGCTGATTTTTTTGACATTCGTGAAATTGTTTTTTTTTGTGAATGGAGCATTCTCCAGGGACTCTCCATTGTGTGCAATGGGCTCATTACGGTGTGCATGTTTGATAAATGATAATCTATGGTAATCTGTGCATTACCACACACTCAAGAGTCCCACACAAGCATGAATCACCGCAAGTGGGGTATTTAAACTAGAAGCATTATATTTAGCGTTGCCTGAGACAGGTTTCAAAGGAAAAAACCACGTGGTAAAGACCCTTTTCAAATGAGAGTAGTGGGTGTGATAGTAATCCTGGATTCGTTTAATCAGACCGCATTTTTTTCCTCACCCAACTAGGACGTGCTTGGTTGGGTTCAATTGTACGCGTATGGCTGAAAAATCTTCAAAAGTGGAGGTCGCAATAACTCAAGTTGGAGTTGGCTCCACAAATCAGGAAGAAGAGGATGATCTCCTTGGCTCTTGGCAGGGTCGCCACTCTCCATCATGATGCAACAGGGTCACTGTTATCATCACATTAGAGACAGGCCAAAGGGTCTGGAGGTGATGCTACTCAGTTTGCTCGATCTCCACCCATTCCCACTCGTGTCTTCGTCGTCCACCCGCGCATTTTTGGGAGATTTTTCGCCCTCGAGGACCCTGATGAGTTCCCATCAATCATACCCATCTCTTACCGCCCCAAAGTTGTGTCTTCTGGCTTAAAGATCCATCCCCGAGAGCCTCGTCTTCCGTCCCATACATGGCGACAAGAGGCAGGGAAATAATCACGATGGGACCAATCTTGGGTGTTCCATTTGTCAACGAGGGATTCGTTCTGCTTCTTAAAAGATCGATGGGATGGGACATTAGAGTTGTTTTCGAGTTGGCGGCATATTTTCGGACCAAACGACTGTGCCCGAATCTGATCCATGTCTGTGGAAGTGGGTTGAAAGCCAACAAGATCCGCCCTCTCTGGCAAGGTGAGGAAAATCGGGAAGTTCAGACCTAAATCGGTATAGTTGTTATTTTGAACCCTGGTTCCATGTAGTCATCATACACACGCATCAAAACAAATTTCCTGGACCAGCCAGCATTTAGGACACGCCGAGGATACATTTATGCCATAATACCGTAGTACAAAGGGACCCTAAGGATTGCTACCTGGTTCTTATTTTAATCCATTTCTTCAAGTGCTGCGGAAAAAAAAGAATTTTGGACAGGATGAAAAGTTGAATAGGGAAGTGAGGAGTTACGACTAGATTTGCAAACGTGTTGACAGTTTAACGACGTTTGGGTGCACTTTTGCAGAAATTTCATTTTCCCACTTGGAGTTAGAGATGGAGAGGCACGAGGTGAGGAAAGAGTCTTTGCAAGCTCTCTCTGGTCTCATCGTATTGCTCCTGTTTCAAATGATCCCATAACTTTCTGTCAAGGCTCAGATGGTCTCCAGACACCTCAAATCAACAACAAACCATCCTTAAACTTGCCTCTACGATAATTCCTTGGCTAGCATTTGATGGGCAAAGAAATGGATTTTTGGTCTAGTTCCTGCCACCTCGATCATGTACCAGTTGGCATGAATCAAGAACCAAGCAGCGTCGGAGAGAAGTGCCATGGATATCCCCCCTAGTCAAAGTCATATTTTGGTGACGTCACTCACCACTATGTTCAGCTGAAGCGAATTCCCCTCCCCGACCAATGGCCTCCATTTCGCCCTCTGTCCCTGGCAAACACTCAGAGATCAGGGGGACTCTTTGCCCTGAACAAACAGTTTCCCCATCCTCCTCCTCCTCCTCCTCCTCCTCCTCCTCGTCTTCCTCCTCCTTCGCCTTATTATTCTCCTACCCAAGTTCTTGCTCTTCAAACGTGAACTTCAGTTGTGGGGTCCTCTGAGGAGGAAGCAAGCAACCAAGGAAGAACCCAAAGAGAGAGAGAGAGAGAGAAGGAGAGGACGTCGTGCGTGCCAGTTGGGTAAAAGATCGACATTTGGGAGCCTCCTTTGGTGGTTAAGGGCTCCTGGAAAGACGGAGCGGAGATTTGCTCGGCCATCATCGGTTTGGCACTCTCGGAAAAAGTGCGTTTTTTCGCAGCTGGCGGCGCTCCCTCGAGTTGGTGAATGGGAGCTGGAAAGGGAAAAAAAGTCAGTCGTTGCCCGCCAAGCAGTTGAGACGTTTGATACGTGCTAAAGAGCGAGGCCTCTGAGTTGAGAGAAAAATATATATATATATCCTCTTGCATTGTTCCTCAATCAAGTTTGTGACATGGTTGTTAATCAAAGCAGCCTACAATTGACAGTGGTTGATAAGATTCCAAAGGAAACATAAGAACTCTGATTGTAGAGCTTCTTTTTTGATCGCCCCTTCCGTCCGGGTGACTGAGATTCCGCAACATCAGACCTTCAGTGTTCCGACCGCTCTTGTTGTGACGGTTGCCCATGTGCGAATATGAATAAATGACCCCAATGGCTGCTGCTTACCTAAGTGGTGTCCCGGTATCCACGAACAACAACGGGGATCCTTCCTCAAACAGTGTCACTCCTGAAGACTCCTTGACTCACTCCGGGGTGATGAACCTAGTGAATGCGGGTTACGGGTCGCCTCGAAGTGCAGTCGATATGCATGAAATGAAGTACCTCCCTCCCCAGCACCAGTCCTTGCATAATGGCCATCATGCCTTGGCCTCTCACACGCACTGGGGGATCCCCACTCCGGATGCGGCCTCACATTGGGCCATGCACCCCGGCGTCCATCCCCTCTATTCTCAGGATCTCAAGCAAGACATTAAACCACACAGTCCGGCCGACTTCCAAAACTCGGTGGTCAGTCGCTCAGTGTCAGGGGCCACGCACCCCGCGGCCATGGCCGCTGTAGCCGCCCATCATCCATCCAGTTGGAACCCTCCACCTGTGTCATCGCCCTACCTCTCCATGACCCCGAGTTCTGGGGGCGGTGGTGGTCCAAATTCGCCATCCCCACTCCAGCACCATCCTGCCTACGGCATGAATGGAGTCCTCCCTGGTCAGATGCATCATCCGTTTGTGGAGCGATATCGGGAAAGTCATAACTCGAGTCCACGTTCCGGGACTGACGAAGATGGAATGCAAACACCGACCTCAGGTATGTTTGGTTTTAGCGTGTACCTAGGGGTCCAGATCTCGCCTGAGCTTTTTTCCCGAAAAGTAGGCAGGCACTGGACACCGTTTATGGACGGCATTCTTTCATATTTTTCTCGCTCTCTTTACGCGTACACTCATTCTCCTTTGCCCAATGCTTGGGTTAGAAGCCTTCCCAAAAAACTTTGAGAATTTTGCTACAGCTTAAGAAATTTTTTAGGATCTTTGGTCTGACGCCTAAAGCACCATTCATTCCAAATTTTTTCCTACTCATTTCTGTTCAAATCCACGAAAAGGGGGAACTCCAAGACTTAAGAGTTACCTCATTTTGCTCCCCGTTTAACTAGCGTGCTTCCTTGCCCGAGTAAGTGTAGCAAATCGACGGTTTTCATCCATATCGTTGCCCACGTGCCCGATAATTGATCAACTTTTCCCCCCTAAATTGAATTATAAAAGCCAGACGAGCGACGACAGTGAGGCAAGAGAGCTTGGGTTTGGAGTCCTTTAGAACGCCAGCCAAAGGCATCGTTAGACCTCCCTTAATGATCATTTTTGAGTCAAAACTGTGTTATCACGATCTAAGCCACGAAACACATCTTTCGTCGTGATCTGGCCCCACAATTTTGTTGGAAATTGGATTTCCAGTATCCAAGACCTGCCACAATTCATTCGACTATGAGTAAAGGAAAAAACAATGGTAGTAGAGATCGGTAGCAATGATTGTTTAAGCTGTGAGGCACCGTAACCTTTTGTTGACTGAACACGATCTTTGAATTGGCTCACAATGCCAATTAATGAACAGGATCAGAACGGACATTTTGGCCGTCAAAGGGTGTAAGTAAGTGAGAGAATGCCGATCCAATGAAAAGCCCTTAATTTATGATGCGATTTCTCCATGGCGACAAACAACAGACCATTATTAAAATCCAATAGACTCCTGCTTTTCAGACGACTTGGAGTCCTTTGCGAAGCAATTCAAGCAAAGGCGAATTAAACTGGGCTTCACTCAAGCGGATGTGGGATTGGCCCTTGGTACCCTCTACGGCAACGTGTTCTCACAGACTACGATCTGCCGATTCGAGGCCCTCCAACTCAGCTTCAAGAACATGTGCAAACTTATGCCCCTGCTGAAGAAGTGGTTGGCAGAGGCCGATTCCACCACGGGGACCTCGGCGTCCATAGACAAGATCGCTGCCCAAGGCCGGAAGCGGAAGAAACGCACCAGCATCGAAGTGTCCATCAAAGGTGCTCTCGAGCAGCATTTCAATAAGAACCCCAAACCCTCAGCTCAGGAGATCTCAATGCTAGCAGACAGCCTCCAGTTGGAAAAGGAGGTGGTGCGGGTCTGGTTTTGTAACCGGAGGCAGAAGGAGAAGCGGATGACCCCACCCCAGATTGGTGGTGAAGGTTATTCTCCGCTCGACGGAAATGGAGAGCACCATCTCCCTCCGGGTCACTATGACCATCCCAATCCTCACCACCTCTCTCATGACCCTAGGGATCACCTATCGTCAATGGGTCAGTGTTCACCCGCCAGTTCCATCCACGCCCACCAGCACAGTCCGCCAATGATGTCGCCTCAGCACCTCCCCGGTCATCTGGTACCCCATTCCATGCCTAACCACTGATATGGTACATGAGTGTGGGTGGTGGCTGCATGAACGAGACTTTCATGCAGAAGATACAGAAGACTCTTCTGACCTTCGATCCAACACAACGACGAACTTCAAAATGTGAACCATTTTGCCCGGCCAGAGAAAATCAGGTTCGCTTCACCAATGCCACCAAAACACCACCAATTCCTCCTGCTTTTCCTCAAGATTGAATACCGCAAAGAATTGTCGACAAATTAGCAGCTGTGATTTCCTCATTGGTGATTTCTGTGATCTGCCCCATGCCCCTTATTTGCCCCGCCCTTTCCCCCCGATTTAGAACTTCCTCTTTCTCCCTAGACTCGCAAGCAAAGCAGCAGACTGAGCAAAGAAGACGACATGCAACGCGACAAGAAACCACAACCACCACAACAACAAGAAGATCAACTACTACTACAACGACAACAACAACAACAACAACAAAACAACAACAAACTTTTCCTTCCATAGCCAAAGTGTGTACAGTTTTAGACTTTGCCGTGTGATGAGAAGCAAGTCAGAAGTGCTCTTGTGCTCCTCATCTTTTCCTTAGAACAAAAAGAACCAACAAGTTGAGTGTTTAATGTGGAAGATCATTTGAAATCCTCAAAATCAGCTGTCGATCCCTCTAAGTCAAATCGAATCGAAGATCAGTTTCTAAGCTCATTTTGAACGAAAAAAATAATGAATTTATTAGTGATTCCTCTCAATAACTTAAGCCACATTTGAGGATATTACATTGTTGTTAAAGACTCACTCAACCAAATATTCTCAAAATAAATGAAAATGAAATGAACCTAGACTGTTCCTCGGAGGAGACTGGGAGATGATGCCTTTAACGATCAATCCATATGCCAGGCCCCGAGAGACCCGACCATCTAGGAGTTCCAATACTGGCACATAGACACGGGAATGCGTAGATTTTTCAACACTGATTATTCCCATCCCCTCAGATGCAGCCACCACAGGCTTGCCAAACGCTTCAACACATCGCTAGAATCATCCTTCATAGTCGTAAATGATCATTCAGAGAGAGTGACCAGACGAACCTGGGCCTCTCTTACTCTCTTCCTGGACCCATGGTCTAGCTGACTTGAGATTTACCAACAACGTCCACATCCACTTCTACATACATTCACATCCATCCACACACACACACACATATATACACAGACGGAGCACTAGGTTGCACCCAAAAATCTCTGGTCGTCGCACAGTGAGCATGAGCGCGGGTCCATGCCTGGATTTGGTCAAGAAAATTGATGGATCTCTTTATCAATGATGGTCACTGCCTTTTGGAGACGCCCTGGAAGATCTTCCAAGCCACCGACAAAAATCAACATCATCTCCTCAGGTCTGAGCTTTGGAGGAGGTACATATCTGCGTCAAATGTACGTACCTCTAGCATTAGGCAGAAACCATTCCAGCACAATTGAGCTAGAGTGAAGCCAATGCAATGCAGATTTTGGCCGAAACTGAAAGTGTTGCGGACAAGTATGTTGATGGTTGGTCGCGTGCAGCCTTGGAATGTGGACAACAACGATGTCAGATGGCAAAGTGGCTAAAGTAGTTCTCCTCTTTGCTGTACAGTAGGTACATATATCTCAAGGCACTTGAAACATCATCATTGCTCCTTGGTTCTTAATGGTATACGAGGCAATTTCGGAGACCCTTTTCCTCGATACGGACTCAAAAGAAGAGTGAGAGAGAGAGAGAGATGAAGAAAAAAAAGACAGAGACGTACTTTTTTTGAAGCCAGTAAGGTTCCAACTTCCAAGAGCCCATCGCTTAACGTGAGCCACTCATTCTGCCAAGGCAACAACATCAAAGCAGGTTAGGAGTGGCAACTGGCAAAGCAACTTCTTCGGGCACTACTTCTACTACAGTACTTGTAGGTCTGACGAGCTCATGATCTCGCGAGGCTTGAGCCGAGTGCAATCGAAGAAACGTGCCGGAATTCAACTCGGTCAGATCCAAAATGAAACAAGAATGAAAAAAGTGAAGAGCGAGGAGAGACGTCCGAGCAACTCCCAGTGTCGAAATTGTGTTTCTTTCAAAGCTCAATGCAAGCTTGGCTAAGAGAGTACAGGGTCCCGGTTACGACAGTACTACTGCTCTACTACTAGCAGTGCCCTCATGTAACCTAATCTGGATTGTCAAAATCAACCTTCATTTCACAACGGACTGGTCGTCGTCGGCGTTGCAGCAATTGTAGTAGTAGTTGTTAGACATTCGTCAAATCTCCGTCCGTAAGAGAGAAACTATGAATGGATTCACAACTTGAAGGTTACCTCGCTTTGTACGAGTAAATACGAGAATATGTGTGGACGATCTCCCTCTCCCCCCCGGTTTTGCTATCACCTGCCCTCTAAAGCCTGAGAATTTTCGGGGTCTTGAATTGCGTTGGGGCTTCACCAGAGAAATATGGATCTCATACCATCCAGTTTCTACATTTCTAGTACATTTCGAGCGCCCCTTTTATCTCAATTCATGGCCGAGCCAAGTGGGAGAGCTCACATATGAAATGTGGGTTCAGGCAGCTGCTGAGTGCTCATGATTCTTCGGACTGGGCGCTCTATTTGGCTTGCTCAAAGAATGCTCAGATTATTTCCCATCACCGGACAGCCAAGCAACAAGTAGCAGGACCAGGAGAAACAGTAGCAGTAGTAGTAGTTCTAGTAGTAGTAGTAGTTGAGGTCCCTTCTGAAAAGCCCCGCTTCGGTTCCTACAGTATTCTCACTGAACGTACTCTTTGGTAAGTTCAAGCATGCATGGAGTTCAGGATACATACATCCCATGTAGCCAGTCCATCCAGGTTTGACATCAACGGAGTTTCGGAGGTCCCCCGGGCGGGATCGAGCCTGTGATAATGGCTTTGATGATTACTCCAATGAACTGGGATGATGATTTGAGCTGATCTCTGAGGGAAAAGGGTTGTCCCCAGAAGCTCTAGCACAATGGTCCATGAGCATCAGACCTCAAAAAATCCGCCCCACCTGCTCTTCAATGGGTTTTAGATGGAGGGAGAGCCTTACTCGGCCCGACCATCCAGCAGATCCCAGGTTCCCCGAGGATCGTGGGGAAACAAACGCACATATATACATTTCATTTCAAAGGAGAGCCCCGAGAGAAATAAGCAACCAGTTCGTCCCTGCCACATGCTCCCAAGACCCTTTTTTCATCTGCTTCTGCGCATCTCCCAAAGTACTCATTGCCACCACTGCATCCGCCCCACCTGCTCTTCAATGGGTTTTAGATGGAGGGAGAGCCTTACTCGGCCCGACCATCCAGCAGATCCCAGGTTCCCCGAGGATCGTGGGGAAACAAACGCACATATATACATTTCATTTCAAAGGAGAGCCCCGAGAGAAATAAGCAACCAGTTCGTCCCTGCCCCATGCTCCCAAGACCCTTTTTTCATCTGCTTCTGCGCATCTCCCAAAGTACTCATTGCCACCACTGCATGATATGTGGTACCTACATTCTGGAGTAAGGACCGTGGTCCGTCCATCTATTCCGTACGCCACCATTAGAGATTGGGTTCATGATGATGCCTTTTACCCCTGAGTTTCTCTCGCTCCGTTTGATGGGAAAGAGATCTCAGCAGTGTGATTTTCAAAAGGCAGCTGAGAGTGAATGCCTATTTTTTGAAACCGTTGAAATTAAAATCCCTTCCCCTTTGTCGGTTCTTGTTGATCTTGGACCAAGCCTTGGGGAGTTGGGGTTGAGCTCATCATCCTCATCATCCACACTACGAACTAGAGTTTGCACAGCGTTATGGTGCAGTGATGAGTGTACGTACGTACGTACGTACATATGTGCAGTGGTGGCACCCATGCCATATGTACCAAGAGTACTGAGCGTGATCCATCAAACGTAAAATGAAAGACATTGAACATTACCATCTGGGGCAGAACGAGGGGTAGATGCTGAATCAAAAAAAAAATCCCCTCAGATGCGGCGGCTCTGTTTATTATCCTTTTAGCCAGCTTGTTTAATTTCCAGCCTATCCCTTTGCCTTTGACAGCGCTCTAACGAAGCCTCAATGGATGATGATGATGATGATGATGATGCTGCCTCCGCGAACATTCCCGCCAAACACATTGCATACCTAGATACTGATAGTGGCAATGGAGGAGTCCATGAGAAATGGAATTTCGTTGACTAATCACTCAGGATCAATGGAATAATCGATTGGATTGTAAAAAAAATAAATTGGCCATTTAACAACCCACTCCGAACCCTTGGGGTGATCGGAGCTTTCGATATGATCTTTCTTGTCGTCGTCCAAGTGACGACAGCTTTTGCGCTGTCTACAAATCAATAGAGATATGAGAAGAGGCCCTGTTCCCGGGTTGACCATTCGATGTTATGAAATGCCATCTTGATAAGACAGAAATTTACATTTTTGAACCCCGCGCTTTTTGCTGCGTGAAGGCTTGCCATTCTCTTGCAAGATTGTCTTTCTTATTCTGGCCAATCGATCTAGCTTTCTTTCCATTGGGACCTTTCATTTTAAGAATCAATTTTTAAGAATTAAATATATTCTTAAATAAAATGAGATTTTAAGCTCTATCCAATTCTTAAATTTGGCCCACACTTTACATGTTTAGCGCTATTGATCTTTTTTGTTCCAATCATTTCCATCCAAAATCTGAAGTGCACGCACAGTACAGTACATTCACACTCTTTGGCGTTTGGATCCCCTACTCAATGAGGAACTCTATGGAATCCCGATGAGTTTTTTTGTTGAACACTCAATGAGTTCGTGTTTTTGTAGCCTGTTGTTGCCTAATGGGAGTAGAATGGCCGATTAATTACAAGTGATGCTAATCTGTATCTCACTTTTTGTCCAAACTCACATCGCACCTCATGAAGCAAACTCCACACTTCACATTCACTCTTTCCATCAAGACTTTCCAAGAAGAGAAATATATTTCTGACATAACAGAATATGTTTTGTGTAGAAGATTTATCCTCGTCGTGTGCCCATTCATGGGTAGAGTGAATTGGGCCCGAACAGTTTTACGAGGAATGTGAGAGTGATCGTGGCATGGTTTTTCCATCTAATCCCCGTCGTTCAAGTCGTCGAGACATCAATCAATTAAAAGTTTGACAATCGATAACAAGACAACTTGAACATGTGCTCGCCTTCGCCGGACCTTGAGATCCTCAGATCCCCAATGGCGATAGCTCAACCACAGTCAGTTCTCGAGCGAGGTGGTTAAACCACCCGAGATGTTCGTTCAAGGGGCTTCAGAATCGCATCGTGCCAATTCAGATTGTGACCAAGTCACTCGATAATCAGGGCTCATGGAACTTCAGAGAAGGTGGTTCATTGGTGGGTTGTCGGTATGGAGTGGCCTATTCTTAGCTAGTGTCAATTCCTATCTCGAGGGGGGTTTCAACATGATTCGTAAATCTTACCCCTTAACACCTTTACAGTCTTTATCAAACGCGTTCCACGCCCAACCTGGATAAACCATGGACGTCTTCGGCACTGACATAATCGGGCGAATCCTCATCAGTGGATATCCACTAACGACCAGCTCGGCCAAAGGTTGGGCTAGGGTTCACATTTCTCAGTGGAGACGAGGTGAATTGGTGGAAATCTTGGTTTTATGACGCTTTTTTGACCAAACACGGTATACCAAGTTTTTTTTGCCCGTTGCTCTAGGCAACCGAGATTAGGGTCTGGGCTTGTGTCAATGTTCAATACTAATCTTGCCTGATAAGAATTCAGCAGGAAACCCGTATTACTGGCTTGGCTAGACTCGGAAACCATTTACGACCTCTCTTTGGCTCTCGACAAAACTTCTTCTTCTGACTGAGGTTGACTTTCAGGACGGCCTAAATGGCGAGCCGTATATCAAGAAGACCTTCGCGGAATATGATCTTAGAGTATGTTAAATATTTGAATTGAGTTTAATTCTATAATTGCGGAAGCCGAGAAAATTTGGCCATCCACGTTTCAATGGCCGCCAGGCATAATGACGGTGGGTTAAGAAAAAAGGTACCTGCCCAAATGTTTCATTGTGTTGTATAGCACCCATTTCTCCCATAAACTACGGCATTTATTGTGATGTCCAATATAAATGTTCCTCTCAGATCCAACCCCAAAGAAGCAGAGCAAAAAATTCCTCCGAACCGGCTTCCATCTTGCTTCAAGTGATTGTATAGCCTTCATGGATTTGCATGAGGCCCTAGATAACCTTCAGAGACATGAACGCTTAGCATTAGCAATAGTTCACATTAATTAGCAACTATTTTGACATGAAGACGATTAGACAATGAGGTGATAGGTTGATTAGTCGCTTTTGGCCTAGAAAAAATGATCAATGAATTTGTAAAGTGAAAAGCTTCATGTCAGTGGATTGAAGCCATTGTAAAATGTCTGGCCAGTGTTCATGTCATTTTAATTCCCTTCCCGCGTTCTTTGCGAATGTGTGGAGAAAACCATTCCACCAAATGGTTAGAGCAATTTCAGGCCCGTGTCGACCTCAATAACCTAAATTCTCGTGCTTTCCCATTCACTTGGTTTTGAAGGCGTCCAACTCTTCTAGTTGAACCGAATTGCTGGGATCCATCTTATCGACCAGAATGACGTGACCCACGTGGATACTCTTATTACGGCTCTCATCTTCAGAAATAAAGCTTACAGAGGATGTTAATTACGAGAGCGCCTCTTTGAAGTGATGACGATGAGCTTGCCACTCTTTCTGTATCTTCGTGTATATATCGAAAATGCACCAAAATAACAATTAGCAAAACCTTTGAAAGTTAACCGTTTCTAAAGAGCACAAACAAGCCAGTGGTTGACAAGCAATCTTGCTCACGTGTGGAATGCCTCATGGATGGACACCGAGATCATTGAAAAGTCAACCACCGCCTTTTTGGGACTCACTGAGTCTCGTTCTCCATTCACAGAGTTGAATCGAACCCTGCTGGAGATCACCGGAGATCGGCGGGATCTCTTCATTATTTACACTTGCCTACAAATCCCTTGCGGGTACATCTGTGACGAAGATCGTTTTGGCTTGGGCGGGCAGGAGTCTCCTCATTTCCAAACACCAAAGTCAACGAGAATGAGGGTCTCCATCGTCCTCTTCTTGTACATAATGCCTACGTACAGTAATACGTTCACTAGTAGGTATACCTAGTAGTACGCAGGCATGTACAGCGGGATTTGAGCTTTTTGTGTTCTTCGTAGTAATACGGTCGGTCATACAGTCCATGTATCTACTATGTAGCCAAAAGTGAGCTACGCCCAAAACTTCTGGCTTTGCTTGTTGGAAATATTAACCTTCCGTGAAATCGCTATCTCTCTCCATGTTGGGATGTCCATTTGGAAGTCAAGATTCTTCCATGTTTTCATTCAAACTCGAACGAGAGACCCGGGGAAAGAAATCAAAATCAAAACAGAGAGGACGGAAGAGTTTGCGTGAATTCACCATTGCAGAAGGTCAATGTTGAGTAGCCTGCCTGCCTGCCT